>NW_008625661.1:0-23660 GCF_000691845.1 Merops nubicus | reverse complement strand
GAGTTTGAGAAATAACTGACTCATCTACCACCTAAATTGTCATATCTAGTACATGAAGTCTCTGAGTTGGAGAAATTTTTCTTACTCTGTTTGCAAAAGTTTGTAGGACAATTGCAGGTGAATATGAAGGTGTTATTGTCTTGTTTGTGTGACATAGCCAGCGTGCAAGAATATTAACAGAACAAAGCGTATAGGGTATGTCGAACTGCTGAATTCCCAAACCTGTTGGGATTTGAGGTTAGTTGTGGAGTTAATACACAATGTTTGTCCTTTACAATCTGTGTCTAAAGATAGCTGGTGAACAGGAGAAATTGCATAATGAGGAATTGCAACAGGTCTGGGTCCTGTAGTTGGTAAATGGAGATTGCTAATCATGTTTAAAAGACTTGTAAAAAGACAACATTAAAAGACACGTAAAAGGACAGGAGAAGGATGGTGCTTATTGCAATTCTCTGTACACCAATTGAAGTACTAGTTCAAGGAAATGCTACTGCACTCAGTGTTCAAAAGCAATGTTCCAAAATCTGTTGCAGAATACCAAAAGGAAATGTCACTGTATAGATCTCGCAGGAGATGTGAATCTGTCTTCAGCAGTATACCCATGTAAAGGAAGTCTTGTCTGTACAACACTTGAACATAGTAATCTTACTTTTTTACTGATGGTATCTTCTAATCTTTCTAAGCTGGCTTCTTTCCCATCTAGGTTTATCACTTACTTCTGATGATGTCTTCTGATGAAGCTTTTTTTAAAAAAAAAAAAAAAACAAACATAAATTTTGTATATCATGCATGATCTGAGATCAGCTTAGTTTAGTTGAAGTTGTAGTTGGGTATTTAGGACACCTGTGTAACTGGTTGTGCAAAATCTGCTCATCTGATCTGGTAATGTGTGTCTAAAACCTCAGATGCAATAGGCGAAAGGCTTCTTGTCTGATCCCAGTGCTTGAGAGAGCACAGAAGAAGGAGGACCATCCGTGTAACTTCCATACTGAGGCAGCAAATGGACTGAAAAGTCCCAAACCACAGCTGCTCTCATGTCAATGTTCTTTACCCAAGCTTTAAATGGTCAGGTCATGTCATACATCTTTGACAGCCCTCTCCTGTATCTCCCTAGCAGAGAGAAAAACTGGAAAAAAAATTGAGAGGGAACTCTACCATATGGAAATAGTTGTCTGTTGTGTCTATCCCTGTAAGATACTCCCACTTCCTTAAAGAACATCAGTGGTGTAGAGAAAAAAAAAAAAAAAAAGAGGAAAAAGAAAGCTTTGTCTATGAGGCAGCATCCAGGATTAAGGTGGTTTGGGGAGGACCAAGCTTGAGCATAAAGCTGCAGCAGCCTTGCCCCTGTTGGGCTGCAGAATGCAACAACTGCTAACACAACCAGCCATACCTCAGCTTACCTACAGAAGCTTTATTTTTCTTTTTTGTAGAGGGTTACATTTTTTAAAATGTGTGTTTCTCATACCCACAATGTTGCCTGGATTTTCATGGTATTGCAAGGTAAAACTGTAGAAGGGAACTTCAGGTAGCAAAGTACAGTTTTGAAATTAAGGAAAAACGGATTTGAAATGTCCAGTGTACAAATTCATGTGGTCTAGGGAAAAATTTTTGTTTCCTTTAAAAGTACTTGATTTGTGGTCATTAGCCAGCCATAAGGCCACTACCAATACTGTGCACTGATCCAAGACTTTCTTCATCTCATATTCATAAAATTATTTTAGTTGGTTTTGTGTTTTAACCTCCTTCTGAATTGGCTGCATTTTTATTGATCAATTACTTTGGACTGGTAATATTTATTATAACACTTGATAATTGCTTTCTAAACAGTAATTTTATTTATATTTTTCTATAATTACAAGGCACTGCAATGTCTGAACAGTGCACTTACTA
Source organism: Merops nubicus (assembly GCF_000691845.1). Lineage (NCBI taxonomy): Eukaryota > Metazoa > Chordata > Aves > Coraciiformes > Meropidae > Merops > Merops nubicus. The sequence continues at coordinate 21,770 of NW_008625661.1, read as the reverse complement.
AGACTCCCTAGATACAACAGAGGAGACATCAGGTTTGTATCTCTGATAACTTTTGCTTCCACCTAGTGCATTTGTGAATTATTATCTTAGTTTCTCAAAGTTCAGTAAAAAATTAAAATTGATTAATTTAATTAAACAACATTGTCCCAAGGCCAAGTAGCTCACATGTTCATTTTTATTAAACGGTAGTTTCATTCACACTTTCAAATTACATTTTGTTCAAAGGTCTCATGAAAAGGAATTTCTTTTTTTTTTTTTCCCTGTCCTTCTAAAATAAATGTTGAGAGGACTCAGCCTTCAAAGAGCTCATAGAATTTGAGACAGAAATAATCCAAAAGGATTTCCATGGTGATAGGAAGATGGTCCAGGCTACACTTTAAGGAAATGGCATAAAAGCAAATATTAGAGAAGTTAGATTAATAAGTAATATTCACTGACAATAAAATCAAGTGGCATAGGCTAGACATGAGTGGAATGCATAAGTCATTGCTTTAAAAATGGGCTGGTGGAAGCAGCATTTGGTCAGGTGCGCACCAGATTCACACTTCAATTTTGGGTTAGCATCTTTAAAAAAATCAAGTTAATTACTGTTTGGGAAGGGAACAGAGTGCATTACTCGGTTTGGAAATGGAGGCTCTACAGCAAAAGACATTGAACAGATGCGAACAGTTAAAAGGTGGAAAGCAAGAGCCTGTGAGACCACAAAGCTTCTGTGGTGAAAGAAAAATAGTGGGTTTTGTTTACTGATAGTTTTGTTTAGTTGTATGAATTAAGTGACACACAAATATTTTTATGACTGCATTTATTCTCCATAACAATATGAATGAGCCACTGAATAATAATAATAAAATCCCCTGTGACTGCAGAAGAAGGGTGATTAAATTATAATCACATTGGATTAATTAATCTATAATATTTGTTCTTTATATGAAAGAGGAAAATCAGCCTTCAACATAAAGGTTATGTACTCATGAGGTCTGTGTCTTAATAAAGAAAAGGCTTTGGGAAAAAGCTTGACAAGCCCCCCAGATATGATATGTTGTAAATGTAGACAGAAGGTTATTACTGATATAAAATACATTCAATGTAATTATCAGCCACAACAAATAATCAGAGAGATGATAATGAATAATTAACGTTTTTATTTTTCTGTAGTAATGTGCCTAATAGATAAGTGCACAACATTGAATTAATTTATTATGCTATAGCATTTTAGTAATGAAAACTGTATCATCAAAATATCTCTTCAGTGGTAGTGCAAGATATCAGCTTAAGTAACTGATAAGGCTTATTCCTTTGTTTTCCTTACCCAATAATATTGAGGATGCCCTGAAAGCAAGCAACTAGCAAAAGGAACTATAATAATCTGGAAGGAAAGCCATAATAAAAATATAAAAGTTATTGCCTAACCCTCTAATCCCATTAAATTGAAAAAACCCAAGTTATTTACAAAGAGGATGCTTAATACATTACATTGAATTTATACACATTTTATTTTCATTTCATTTTTGCTGGGTTCATCCCTAACAAATTATCTTTAAGCTTTTCCAAATAAAATTCCAGTTGCAACTTATAAGGAGTCAATCAGTGGGTAAAAATCATCTGTGTTCTGAATAAGAGAGAAAAATTATGCCCAAAAGATAATGAACATGTAGATTTAATTACTTAAAAGCTACCATTTATGCATTGGAAGGATATACTTAAAGTTTTAAAGACTGACCATAGACGTCATTTTATGCAGACTGTTTTTAAACATACTCCTTTAAATAACAATAAACACTTTATTTTTAAATGTTTTTTTTTTTTTTTTTTTTTTTTTTACCTGTGGGTGAAAAAAGAAAAAAACCAAACACATTAATTTTATCATATTGTCTGAAGAAAATATTCTGCACAAGTGTCATTTCTGAAACCCTGGAGCCCTGAGCAGGCATAGCCTGTGATTTTGAAGCCCAAAGTATGATTATTTTTTAAAAAAACTCTCTAATAAAGCCTGAACTGTAATCAGACACCTAAAAGCCCTTGGACCGCAGCTTAGTTCAGTCTCATGGTCTGCAGTTTAGGCTTGTCTCTTGCTAATACTGGTGATTAATTATGGTGTGTTTTACAGAATGTTGCTCATGCTGATAATTTGTGTTAAGTAAAGCTCTATCTGTGTTTCAAAACAAATCTTTTTCTTCTGCAGTACTTGGAGACCATAGGTAGAAACAGTCTGTGCCTTGGGAGTGGGAAGTAAAAATCACAAGTGAAACTTCAGGGGTTCAAAATGAGTGTTTGAGCTTCTACTGGTCAACCAACAAGGAGCCACAAAATACTTCGTGACAGGCACTAACCCTTTAGGTCATAGCTAAAATGAAACAGAAGCAAAAAATTTCAGCAGTGCTGTTCTGTCCTCCAGCAGCCAGCTAAGATCCTGGCTGGGGAAAGTAATTCTTGCATTGTGGTGGTATGTCAAATCTGAAGGGTCTATCAACACCATCGCACATCTTGATTTCATGTGATTCTTCTTTAACCTGCAATGCAGTCACTAGGGTGTCTGTGAGGATGAAAGGAGACTGCAGGAACAAATCAAGTAATGGAGGTGTGTATTTCAAGCAAAAAAAGAGGAAGATGAGGAAAGTATCCAGTAATTGGAAAGCTTTGTCTTGATATGGTTTGTAGGCTTGGAAAAGCAACAGTCTGGCTAATCCTGCTTGCTGCAAATTACACTAACAGTCCTCACTGAGACCAGCAGTTGTGCTCTTTCAAGACATTATAGAGGTAAAAATACATTGCAAATGCTCTGCTGAATCAGTGTCACCAACACATGGACCTGCTTCTGGCATTGTAGAGGGCATGCTGGTTTAGATTTGTTTGAAGGCCAGCTCCTTAGTGGTCATATTTTTGCTCAAAAAAAGTAATTCACAGTGGAAATAAATGCAGAAAGCTTTTCTTTGTATATATTTAAGCAAGAGTTTCCATCAGAGGAGAGGTCCAGCTGCAATGCTGACTTCTTTGGTGTGACATCAGGATGGGTGTAGAGATTCATGACCCACGGATTCACTTTAATCCACTCTGCTGTGTAAACTGTCAATGGTAAGGTCCACTTTGTGGCAAGCAATATAGACTAAGGAGTCTGCATTGCAAAAATGTCTACCTTAATTGGGTAAATTTAAAGACCTTTACTTTGGGGGATCACCGGGTGTTTGAGGAGTCTGCTCAGGTAGTATTCAAAAGCTCTATTGTCTTCAGTGTGTATCACTCCTCAAAGCTCCCAGGCTGATTTTTCTTTATGAGCAGTTCCATCAGTTTCTTTCTGAGCAATATATTAGCATTTCTCTCTCTTCTTTTTTTCTTGTTCTCCAAGGTCTGCTTATTAAATTATTATACAACTATGATACTAAATCTTATCTTTTGACTATAGTGCACAGAAGAGGCAGATAAGGCTTGAGGGGAGGAACAAACCATTTGTCTACCAGTAGACTATGAGAAGTAAGAGAAAGTGTAGAGAGGAAGATGATGCTTTTGATGAATATTTGTAGCTGAGCAAGACAGTGCACTAAATGGCTTTTCTATTTTCTGTATGGGAGTGTACTTGTATTTCTAAAAGCAAAAGACTTTTACAAGACTCTAAATCAAATCCGAAGTTAAAAAAAAAATTAAAAAGATTTATAACTCTGCCTCCAGCAATTTACTATTCCCTGGTAACCAAATTCATCTCCTCTTTACTTTATTGAGTAAGGTATAGTCCTCAGTTGAGAAAATTTTTGGTCATCTTACTATGCTATATCATCAGCAATAGCCTGAGGTAGTTTGCAGGAAGTGATTTTTGGGTCTGTCTTCCACCCTGCCTGTATGCTTGTATCTGGGAGAGGAAGCTATAAAGCTTTGTGCCTCAGGCACAGAGGGTAAAAAATTGACACCAGAGATTCCAAAAAGAAAAATTAACCTTTAAAATCAGAAGTTAAATGAAGAAACTTTTGAGCTTACTTTTATTATCACTCCAGCAATGGCTAATGTTTTCCTGATATAACGATGATTTGCTAATTGATTTGGTCTTCAAAAAGGCTGGTGACTCAGCCTCTATTGGAAAGCAAAGCAATCCCTAATTCAAAAGGTCACAGGATGGAGTAGGTCCATGTAGGCAACTTTTGCCAGGCAAAGTGAGTTCCTATTTCCATCCCTGTGGGCACAAGTATGCCCTGAGCTATGTCCTCACTGGGACCTGCATAGCATGAGCTTTGGTATTGCTGTCAGTGCTCATAGAAGCTCAGGTCCTCTCTGTGCTGAAGTGGTCCCTCCTGGGGGCACAAAGGGAAATTTAATTTTTGTTCTTACTGGCAATGTCCGTTTTCCCTTTCTTTTCCTAATTCATGGTCAGGTAGAACAAGGATTTCAAAATAAGAGTTGGCATTTAGTTCTTGTTAAAAAGTGGTTGTTTAAGCCAGTTTGATGCTGAGGAATGACTCAATTCCCTGCTTAAAAAAGGTCTTTAAAAAAAGTATGCAGATTTATGCTTTGGAAAATCTTGACTATCTTTCTACATTTTCTCAAAAAAAAAACTAAACTGCTCCTGCCATCAGGCTAAGAGCATAGTGTCCCAGACCCTCTCTAAATCTACTTATTATTGATCAGCTAATGCAGTATTTAATTATACTCACAGGGAAGAGGGACTTCTTCAGTGTGATTCATTATCCTTTATGAATGGAAACTTCTCAATCTTGGTAGATAACCAATAAGCAAATGTTATTGATTGTTCTCCAACAGCAAATAAGGATAATAAATATCACTGTTTGGGGCTTGAATGTCACATTCAAGAGAAGCTTCATAACTATCCTTTAATGAGTTTCTAATCTTTGACCCTCTTTCTGATGCCAGCTGTGGTCTCTTCATGATCTTTACAACGTCCCTGTCATCACAAAATGACTCTGCCCTGGATTATCTGCATTAATACAGGCTGATTGCAGGAAAACCTTAACAGTATTGAGTGAACTGTACTAAAACCACTTCTTTAAAGAAGACAAATTTCTTTAGAAGAAAACTTTAGTGAAGATTAAAGAAATTGCAAGATTAAAGAGTGGGAAAATGACAAACAGGTATAAGAAATGTTTGTGTGAGAATACATAAGCAATTTTTGTTATATGGCTTGCATATTGATGGCTTGCTCCAAATAAAAAAGTTGACTTTCTCTTGGGAGAATGGGGCAAGTTACCTGTCAGCGTGCACAGATGTAAGGCAGAACACACAATAAGTGCACCAGCTCATCTGTGATAACTGCCCACATAAGCACTTGTGTTTCATGACAGCCATGGACACTGAGTGAGCAGAGCCTTCTTCAAACAAGGCCAACCTCATTTGATTTGCTTTTACACTGGGCTAAGAAGTCAGCTATGTAAAACACCTACTGCTACTCCAAAGCTTGTTTTAGTGCTCTACCTATGTCTGCGTACACCTGAACACTAAATCCAAGCCTGAAATTCTGAATCCTCCTGCTCAGCTGCCACTTAACTCTACAAGCTGTGCAGCTCATCCACTCATATTTAAGTTTTTAGCAGTAGTTATAGATTCACTTCCCTAATCTGTTCACTACTGTATGCTCTATCTCTGCTCAAATTAATCCCAAATTTGTTTTTTTAAAAGTTTCTTACTTTCCTGGCAGTTTAAGTTAAAATTTAGTGGCTGGGGCAGCAGTAGCGGCTTGAAACCTCTCAGGCAGAGAAGAGAATTTCCTCTTTCTATGTCACTTCTTGGCCAAAGGCTTAACATCTTCCCTGGATGCTCTTTAAAGGTCTGTGCTCTCTCCTTTTACATACTTGAGCATTTACCTCTTTGACATGAAGTCCCACATGGATGGAGGCTGATGGAGATGCCTAAAAGCAGATTTTCAGAAGCAAATCTGTTTGCACTAAAGTCTGGTGCTTTGCAGGAGTCTAGCACTCACTCAGCTATAGAAGGAATATAAAACTAAGGTGCTCAGCATGAAAGAAGAAAAAGTAGAAAAGGGATCAGCAACTGATCTGTAAATTGGCAGTAGAACATTTCTGGATATGTACTTGGAAACCAAAAGTTCACAGTCAAGAGGCACTCATCTCAACTTTTAGGTTATCTCAAACTGTTCAATGTGCGTTACAGCAGGTAGCATGTGTTGCAGCTATTTGGTCAAGGAAGTCTGAGTTCAAAATAAAACCAGATGACCTCTCCAAAATGAAGCTTGACATTAGTTGTCTAAATAACAGAATTCCTCCAGTTCCCTTCAGCCCAAAGCAGCCCAAAAAGCTTTCCAAAACAGCTTTTGCCAAACTGTCTTCTGCATATTTTCATTCTGAGAATGAATAGATTTGTCTGCAGCATGCTTTCTTGGATGAATGATGGTCTTTCTAGCCCAAGCATTGAATCTAGTTATCTTTGGTGAACTTGATGTGTTGTACTTTCATTAAAAATCTGCAGCAAGTAGTTTGTGTAGATTTACACCCTCATCCTTTTATTGTTGTAAATCTAATTTTAAAAGCTGCCTTGGGACTCCGCTGAAGTGTTTATGGAGTTAAAGCCTCGGCAGGCTTTTTTGTCTGAGTCATAGAAAACCATGCCACTATCTGGCACAAAGGGCGATGATGCCCAAGGGATGCCCAGAAGTGTCAGAGCAGGAGGAATGTAGTGAGGCAGGGCTGGCAGAGGTACTGTATGGACCCCAGGCATCAGTTGTTCACCATGTGCCTGGAACAAAGCCATGCCACTTTCTCTCTGTCTTCACTGAAATGTACAAAAATTGAACTGCCTTTTCCACACATAATCCTTCCTTAAATACATCTTGCTTTTTATCTGTACTTATCTGAGTTCCATCTGGATTTCATCCTGTGCCTGTCATTATGGTACCTGAGCTCTGAGTCCCTTGTCATATATCCAAGTGACCCCAAGGCTGAAGTGACCTGTGCCAATGTCCTTCACACAGTTTCTTACTCTTCCCTCAGTATCAGCCACAGCACATAAAAAAAAAAAGCACCACTAATATAGACTTTCCACATTAAAAGAGAATGTAAAAAGTTATTAGAGAGAGAACAGAGAACAAAATAAAAAACATCTTCATACTCTTGTGTGGATCTGTGCTCCCACCTCTTGAATTCTGAAGGCTGTATTTGAAAGACCATAAAGTAGAAACTGGAAAAGATTTGAGAATGAAGATGAGGAACACAGAAGATAAGGAATGTGTTACATAGACCGGGAAACTTCTGGCTGGGATGCTGGAGAGGGTATAAAATGAAGGTAGAATTTTTTTCAGGCTATATCTTTGCTTTCCAATTCATTTCAGACTGGAGCTGTTTTGAAATGGAACCTCTGATCATCTTCACTTACCACCTGTTGAGAAGCTTGTTAAACCAGTTTTGGTACAAGTACTTAACACTTACTTTGGTGAAATCTGTTTTTGAGCTAAACCTCACCACAGAACATTTCCTTACTATGCACCTAACAGAAAAATCACTCCAAGTGTTTAATGTAAGGAAATTGGATGTTGATAAGGATTGAACAGATGTGGCAGTTTCACTTCCTATCATTAGAAATGCCAATTCTGCTTCTCCTCACCAACTTATTTCCTTTAGAGACAAGAGCATCTTGCAGAAGCAACTCAGATATTCTAAGACTTCTCTTGTGTTGACTCCAAAAGCCTGAGTAGGAAAGGAAACCCTGTGACAGCTTTTGTCCTGTGACCTTTAATCTCTCCTGTGTTAGTAACTATAAGGTACTGGGTGTGCAGTGACAGTGATGAACATAGAGAAGAACCAGATCAGTTCTACTCTCTCTGGCAGCAGTGCACACTGAGGCCAGAAATGGAGTGCAGCACAGAGCCTGGACTGATCTCTGCGGAGAAGGCAGGACCAGAGCAGCACAGGCACGGGGGCAGGAGCAAAAGTCAATAATGTCGGGCAGGAGAAGATGATGGCAGTGAAATCCTTAAAATGAATGTTTAGTTCTCCTTCAGTGTGGACCAGACTGTATATTGGGACATATAAAACTGGTCATTTTGTTCTGGAAAATGTTGAAGCCTAAAGCCTGGTCTGCAAGGTACTGAACAAAGCCTTAGATAAAAGCAGACTACAGGGTGCACTGTTATAAATCATTTCTCTACAGAAGTTACATTAAGCAAACATTTCATTCATTCTCGTATCCTTTGCCATAAAGCACTGGCATTAAAAGCTTGTGCTTTTCAGTGGTGAGATGATTCTGTTATTTAACTGTATCTGGGCACCCAAAGGACCCAGTGAGATCAGGGACTCATCACCTGGGTGCTATACAAACATTCATTTATTTATTTTACTTTTAAATATTAGTCAAGTTCACTCATTGGACCGATGATTTAAAGTACCAAAAATAAGTTCTTTTGTATTGTGTGCTTTCTGACCTTTTCAAAATCTTAACAAATATTCGTGTGGATTAATATTATCACACTGTCTAAAGGCTGCATGAGTGCAAAAGTAAAAAGCAGACACTGTTTGAAGATAATAGACAGCAAGTGGATACAGTCAAAAAGGGAGTAAAAAGAAGCAATGAAGCACTTTTTCTATGAATGATCAAGGAGTCTGACCATTGTAATTTTTTATTTCTTTTTTACCAGCAAAAATAAGTTTTATGAGCATAATGAGACACTTCTGTGCATATTTGTGGTGAGCATTTTCCAGTTATGCAGATGCAAAAGAGCAGAAAAAGCTTGATGAAGAGTTTATAGAGAGACTGAGATATGGACTAATGTTTCTACAGTGACAAAGAGACAGTAGATTCACTGACAGGAGTCTGTGAAAGGCTCAGAAAGTGAAGAAGTACAGTTCAAAGATGGTTGAGGAAGGAAAAGGCATAGCCAAAGCACCAGGCTGGAAAAATGTTCTTTGTGGTATCATTCTTACGAGATAGGAGTGCCATACGTTTGTACTCTTTTGGGGCCTCCCAAAATGATATTGAACTAATTGAGAGCTAAGGTGATGAGAACTTCAGTCACTTGGAGGGATTTCATATTTCAGAGATGCTAGACCAGCCAGGTTTAGGCAAATTGGGCACCCCAAAGGTCTAGGGATTGATATGTGTCAAAGTTAACACTTGGGTTATGTCTGGAATCAGATAGGATGGTGATACTGCTCATCACAAACAAAGAGAGTGAGAGAGAAAGTTGGAAGGAAAGCTTAATAACTATATTTTTGCCACACTAAGTTTTAGGTGATAGTTAAATACCAAGGGATGTTAAAGAGGCAGACCAAGACCTTAATTTGGACACAGAGATAGATTTAGAGAGATGTAGATCAGTGAATTATTAGCATAGAGGTGGCAGTTGATGGTAATTGAAAAAGTCATCTTTGAACAGGTTATGTGAGGATGGATAAGACTGGTGTCATTAACAACAGAAGAAGCAAAGAAAAGAGAGTTTCAGCAAGGGCGAAACATCCAGAGGGTTGGGAGTGTAAAAGATTTTAATTTAAGTCATGATGCAAAGTCCGTTCATTTAAATTCATTCTAGCTCTAATGAGTTTTGGATCAGGTCCAAAGAAGAAGAAAAACTGAATTTCTCAACAGGGCCCAAACGGTAGAATTCAAAGCAGGCTGAGAGTAGGTAAGAGTGATACCGAAGCTCCACATACATGTAATGTTATCCTTTTGGGATTCGTTGTACCCAGCAGACACATTTCACATGGTTTTGCTATGTTAAATGACACTCAGGCAGCACTAAGTCTTGTTTCATTAAGAACCCATACCAAAAAAAAGTCAGATTAGACCTGAGATTGTGGCTGGGAATCCTTTCAGAATATATTTCTGTATCATTGGCAGGAGGCAATCCTGGCACTCAGATAAACAGAGTCAAATTGTTACCCTTCTTTTCATGTTGAAAAATAGATAGTAGATAAAGTCTGGCAGCTCCTCAGACTATTTTCTGTTAAAATAAACTCAAACAGGTTGAGGTAAAACACATGACACCACTGAAATCATCGGGAATTTTGTCACTAAATGTATCAAGGGTATCACTGTGGGGCTTAAATAAAGTCTTTGATATAAATCATAGGATTTTCATTCCCTACTGCACGTGAACATAACACAACTTGTCTGTTTGTGGATGCTCAGAAAAAATAAGGCAAATAAAGAAAACTTATGATGTCAATGTGCACAGATTAAAGTGCTTAATGTGGGTATGAAGGCTTTATCTGGTCTAAAACCCCTTTAGCTGAGAACGTTTACATGGGGATTTGACATGCTTTAATTTATATTGTATCGACTTCACACTATTAATGAATTTGCTTTATCTTTTCCAAGTGCCTCAACTAGACAAGCCATTGGTTATAATTGACAGAATGATGTAGTTACACCTATGGAAGCAGGCAACCAGATACCATGTTGATCTGAACAAGTGGAATCCTTTGAATTTACAGATACCACTTAAACATCTCTTACATTCATGGTTTTATCAGCATATTAGGGAATTAGCTCTATGGCCTAAAATAAGCCAGTCATAAGTGTGGCTAGTTTCATTTTGTAAATGGCATCCTTGTTGAATGAACACAAGTTTAATGCAGTTTTATTTCTATCAGTGAGGTAGCATGTCAACCTGTGATTATATTTTTCCCCTCCCACTCCTTATTAGTTTGCTGAAAGGAGATATTTACAACACACCGAAGGGCAGGATCCTTGTCACAGCTTCTTTCTGTACAGTGATTGAATTAATATGACGAAAGATGATCTTAAACATTGGACTGAGTGTCAATAAACATAACTTCTCTCTGAAACTGTAACACCAATTTTTCTTCTGGGATTTTGTGTAAGTTGCTAGGGTCAAGCTTTTCATGCTCTTGTGCCTACCTGGCCAGCCTGAGTCCATGTTGAGGTGTGTAAATCAGTGCACTGATTGTTTCAAGAGAGCTAGTGGAACGTGGTCTAGGATTGGAGACATCCAGTGTACAGTGCCTAAAACCAACCCAGCTGACAAACATCTCACCTTAAAAAAAAAAAAAAAAAAGAAAAAGAAAAAAGATAAACCCCTTCCCCCTAGTTTTCCAGCTTTCATGGTTTTGGAGGAAATCTTGGCCAAGAAGAGCTGACCACATTCCAACACACACTTGAGTGTGTTTTCCAGGTTGGACACACATGTCACACAGCTAGCAGTGGAGTGACAACAATCGCTGGGAAATCCAAATCAGCCCTTGTCAGAGGATGGGAATGGAGAGGAACTGCTGGGGCTGGCGGATATTGTACCCAGCTGGTATCCAGCCATCTTCCACCTGTAATGGTGGTCTCACCCGAAAACTTGCTTCCAGACCTCCACGAGTACCATTCCCTTCAGCTTGCCTGGACTCATGGTATGTGTCTTGTGATTCACGCTCACATGTAGGGTTTGTTACACACGTCCCAGAGTAAGGAACATGATTTAATGGAGAAGAAACAAAGGCAGAAAACACATAAAAAAGACTTTTCCTTGTATCTGTACTACTCTCAGCTCTGTGTGACCTGACTCATAAATCTGTGTTCTTTGAGGTGGGAACATGGGAATATTTTTTCTCTGTTTTTATTTGAGCTGTTCTGGCAGGTCAAATCCAGAATGCAGGAGGTAATTTCATCTATAGTAATGGTGTTGTGATCAGGTGGGAAGTCATCATTATAAGAAAGGAAAGTTTAGTAATTCATCTTAAAAGACAAAAATACACATTATGAAGTTGAGGTATATTTTCTCATGCTTCCTATGGAGCTTCCAGAGCATTTTGTAATACCTTGCTATTCAACAGGGGAAGATTTTTATGACTCATTATGGACAGATGCCATGTTTAGAAGCTAACTTGCCTTGAAATTCAATAACAAATTTCTTATATGATTTTTTTCTGGTAATATTTCATAACTTCTGGGTCTTGGTTCACTAAATGACATAAATTATAAAGAATATATCTATATTCAATGCCCATTCTTGTTTATAGATCCAAAGGACTTTAGTGAAAAAGGAAGATAAAGTGCTGCACAATTAAGAGTATTTGAAAAATTAATATCTAATAACTTTTTTGCATGAACTTCATTTGTGTAAGTAGTTAAAAAAGAAGACACATGAAAGTGCAAGAATCATTCATGAGAGCAAGAATTTACATTCAATATCAAGAAATAATTTCACCAGTTATACTCGTCTCAAAAGAAAGTTATTTGATAAGGAAGGTCCTTCATAATCTATAAAATGGAATTAAAAAAGGAATATTCAGAGGCAGTAAAGACTCCCTAATCTATTCTGCCAAAATATTGTTATATGTAAACGTGTTTTACCTAACGAGGGGTGGTGCTTATTGGTTCTCTAAGGCTACAGCATAACCTAGAACATAATTTTACTTAAGAACTCATGGCTTCAGGCATACCATTTAGGTGTTAGGATAATTTGTTTGGGTAGGACTCTTTCAATTTTTTTTTTCACCCTTTGCCTTAATTTTCATGTTTAAGGAAGTAATGAACTGAAAACTCCAGGCTTATTTGGATTAAATGAACTAAAATTCTTGTGAATGAAGGTCCTTCTGTCCTTCCTCTGAGATGGCACCTACATGTTAGAAGAGATGCCAGTTCACATCCTTTCCAAAACAGAAAAACAAGAAAGCAAAAAAGTTGCAGGAAGATGACAACAGTGTCACATGGACAGGAGACTTGGCAAGAGTTCAGGGAGGCAGAACACACACCGCTTTGCCTTTTACTCTCTTAACAGTCAGGATCCCACCACTCACTGCAGTGAGACCATAGATTTACACTAGTCTGGCCAGAAACTAAGGCACAAAACACCACATTTAGCTTTCTAACCTCACTTCCCAGCAGTTAACCAAAACAAAAGCCTCTAGATGGTGTATATGTCTCTTCCCACCCAGTCATGGCCTCAATCAGTGGCTTGACAAGCTACTCTGGCGCTGGGAACAGGTGTATCTTTATTTTGTCTTCTGGTTTTTATTACAGAAAGTAAAAACTATTGGCACCTCGTTTCCACACCATTTTGAAAGCAGTTAACTAAGGCAGTATGAGAAAAGGGATGAGGCCAGAAGTTCCGTTTCCTTTTAAAGAAGTAGTGGGTTTTAATTACTGTGTCCACAAATCTTGTACACCACCACCAGTCTGGATTCTACTAATAGGAAACTCCCTAAGGAATAGCTTGGCTTGGATGCACCACCAAACAGCACTGGTCCTTACTGGTGCCAGTTGTCTTCAGAAAGGATGAATAAAGCACACAAGCCCTGGCTCATACCATCGTAGATGTTCATAAAACAATAATAATTGTCTCCTTTTTAGATGTACCTGGCTAATACTTTCACAGTTACAGTTAAATGTCAGCATTTGTTAGGAGCTGCTTCTATTAACTGAGCTCCTTATTCAAAGGTTACATAAAAATTTTTTGTCTTTTGGAAACTCTTTCTCAAGTTTGATGGCAATAACTATATAGCAAGTATGGAATGACTTCCAGCAAAAGTATTAGCAACATTTTCCCATTTTAAAGGCCGGGCTTTGAGATGTTGAAAGTAACTATTTTATAATACTAAGTTTTGGAAATAAATGCACAAGCTTTTGATCTTTAGGAAATCAATCAGTTTTTGTGATACTGAACTTGCTATATTTTTATATAAATATATGTACACCTGTAAGAGACAGAGACACACAGAGTGAGAGATGGATAGATATGTAACTGAATATGCACTTTTCAGTGCAATATTAATAGCACCAAATTATTTCAATTTTCCTCTCCTTGTTTTTATAAAATACATAAAATTCATGGAAACTAAAGCAACAGACTAAAAATTGCTTTTCTTTTTATGAAGGCCTTCCTAAACTAATTCATAAACCTTCACAATTAATTAAAATAACACATGGGAATATACCCTTAGTCACTGAAATACTGATACTTAGAAGTTTATACCTACTAAAAACCTGTGAGTTTGTTTTCACTTTGCAAGGCAAACCGAAGTTTCTAAGTGCATGCCATTAATTTGACTTTCACTTTCTGTTCCACCCATTTTTCTCCCCCATCCTTCCTTTCATTTGCCAGAAAGCCCTATCTAGCTTATTTACATGTGAAAAAAACTTGGAGCATCATGTGGTGAGGTTCCAGGGCAACACAGAATCCCATTCAATGCTCATTTCCTCCCTGACAGCCACCATTGAATCAATCATGTTTTCCTTGCCCTCTTCATGACCACCTAGGAGATCCCAAATCACTTTTCATCTGCTGTGTCAATCACACTCAGACCATGTCCACTTTTCATTACTAAGACACTGTCATGTGACCAGCTAATCTGTCACTTTCTGACAGCAGTTAGTGTGCCAATTGATTTAATTAGCAATCAATTAGCTTGTTACTATTGGAAGTAATTACCTTTTATAGAGAAAAGAGTGCAGCTGGCCATAGCAATAAAACTGCACTAATAAAACTGCATTTACCTCCTCTTCTCTACATTCAAAGTCACTAGCACTCAAGGGTTAGCAGAATAATTGGTGACATACACATGCTTGAAGAGTCCTAGGGGATTTCTTTGCTCTCCTGATTATGCTGGCAGACTCTTTCATTAGTATAGTATTTATATCTTAGGAAATAGGTCTGATTAAGGTTAATGTTAACATTTACATTGTTTACTTCAGCAAAGGTTTTAATATCAAATGGCTGCTAATGAAAGTGTTCTTTAAGCTGGCTATATATTAATGCTTCTGCATTTGCAATGGAAAACTTCTGATTGAAAAAAAACCACTGTGCATCTTTAAATAGCATGTGTGTCAAACTTAACTGTGCTGGTAATGTTACTTGCTAGTCTTGTCCACTTTAAAAAACATGCACAGATGTTTAACTTGTTGGGGAACTAAGTGCTCTCATCAACCTTGGAAATTCTGCACTAAACCCAAGATAAGTACTTTCTAGCTGTTTTCAGTTTAAAAAATTGATGTGAAGTTATTTTCTGTTTGATATGTAAACTATCCAACATGCATAGATTTCTAATCTATAATTGTGCCATCTCAAACACCAGGACTGAAGTACATATCACACTTGTGCCATTAAATTCAACCTGCAAAATACTCCCAAGGCAGACAATGACTCGCTACATTAGCTCTGTGGTGAACAGAAGAGTCAGTAATGAAATGAGTAAGTAGACTTGTACTCCATTCATCATCCTGTTTGCTTCAATATAAGTGTTCTTTTATCAGCAGTATTGGTACTGATGTCATCACACTAGGCATAAATCACAGCACAAGTGACAGTGTCCTATTAAGGGTCATGGTCTAAAATCATTATTGACAAATTAAAGACCACAGTTAGCCATTTTCCTGGTGTACCCTCATTTGTGATATAGTTTGAACCTTTTTAGCTGGCTGCAGAATAGTCATTTATAGTTCTGAATAGCTGTGTATATTAACTCACCAATCACACTACATTCAAAAAAATATGGCAAGAAGCCCAGCAAAGACAAGGACGTTAAATCTTAAGCTGGTCCTTGTCATAAACTCACATTTTATGGAACCGTATTGTGACGATTAGGAAGGAGACACCATCACATGCTAATCTGTAATAAACACTCCTTAGTAATATCTACAGTGTATAGGACAAATTCATCATGGGTGTAATTAGGTAGAGCTTCTGCTACAGCTGATGAAAAGCAACACAGGGCAACATCAGGAACAACCCTGCACTGCTCCCTCCAGTGACTTTATTCTGCACATAGGTCAGGGTGGGGAAAACTCAACCTCCCCTGTGCTCTACTCATTTAAAAGCATCTCTCCTATCATGTGTTGCTGCACTTAGAGAAAGCAACACTTCTTTTTTATATTGCCCATTGTAGCCCCTTACAGAAATGCCAAACAGAAGGGTGTTGACCCTGAGGACATATTTTACTGTCATTTTTCAGGAAAGGGCAGCAGGAGCTCCAGATTCCCAAAAAGCCCTGTCACATCAGCCTTTGGGTAAGATGATGGCTGTAGCTCTTTCTGTCTGAGAATACTGTGATATCTGCTGCAGTCATCAGTTACACAGATGTTTAAGGCTTGTGGGTTTCTTCCATTGCTCTTGTGCCATTGTTGTTTTGAGGTACAGACATCTTTTCCCAGCATCACTTTAGAAAGGCCACTGGAAGAGTCAATGGATGAATCAAATTATTTCAACAAATAACTGACTGTATCTACACTGGTGGCAAATGGCTTTGGGAGTCTGCTTTAAATTAGACATTCACTTCCGGCTGCTCTTATCACAGTTACAGGGGAACTGTTTTCATGTCTTCTTACTGTGACATCTACCTGAAGCAATAATTTTCATATTGCAAAGCCATAATAACCTTGGATGGGTTCTAGTGATTGAACCTGGAACTCCTCAGAAGGTTGCACAGATTAAAGTAAAACTTGAGCTGACTCCTGAAGCTTCAAACAGTGTTAAATCCCATCTTGCTTCTCCCATTTATCTCTGTACTGCGGGGAAAAAAATGGAACATGTTCTTTACGGTGAAAAGACCTAAAACCCCCAGTATTTGGGCATTTTCAGGAAAGGTTTTGAGAACCCTTTCCAGTGACATTTCTTTCAATAAGGGATCTCTCAGTGTGAGATGGGATTCTACCCTCTCCAACATATTGAAGTATCAAGGGCAACACCGTATCTTAATTTTTGGCTTTAAATAAAGTCAAACCAATATTTTAACCAGACTTATGCTCATTTCTGCTGGGCATGGATCCTGCCTCTCTTCTTGGAGAGGTATGGAGGGTGGCTCGTGCAGAGGGAGCAGGCGCTGGCTGGGTGCGAGCTGCCCGGCCACGACGCAGCGCCCACCCCCGTGGGTGCGGCAGGAAAGAGAGGCGAGGGTTAATCACAGGGTCAGTGTTATTTGCTCTATTAGGCCAGTCTTGGCTTCCAAATCCATTCAGCTCTATAATCTCACTCATTATACAGTATGACTCTTTATAATGCTTAAAATGTTGCCAAGTACAGTGTTATAGCAGAGACAGAATGAACATTGTTATTAACATACACGAATTTAAACAAAGCTTACTCATATGGCTCCTGTTACCACAGTATCTGAACACCTCATTATCTTTAATGTATTTGTCCTCACGACATCCCTCTGAGCTTGTGTACTGCTATTATCTCCATTTTACAGATGGGCAGAGCAATATTAAGGGTATGTCTAGGAGCAGAGTTGGGGATTTCTGCGGGGCAGGCTCCGGTGAGGAGAATCGTGCCTTCGGTGCCACATCATGGCCAGAGGATGTGGGTGATCTGTGCTGCCACAGCGTGCAGACCTCTCCAAAAGCATTTTGAGCTCTGCTGTCAGCCTGTAGCAGAAGAGTGGGCTTCTTCTCCCCATCTGAAGGTGGATCTAAGTAACTCTGAACTGTCTCTATCCAGTGTTTCTTGTCTGGTATGTTTTTCTTCTTTAAAAGTTCCTATTCTACCTATGTAGCCTGTAAGCCTGTATGATGACTGGCTTTTTTTTTCAAGTGATAAGAAAGCAGATGAAAGAGACTGAATTTTCAGACCAGCTGACACTTCTTTTAGAGAGATGCTTAACTTCGTTAAAGGTCTACAAAGTTTGTTAGGGCCATTTGTCCATCATTGGAGAATATCTTACACATAAAGAGACTAAAACCCACCCCAAGTATATCAATAGCCATGTCTTCTGTTACTTGGTGCTAAAAGAGCACTAATATAAGTTGTAAATACATTTTTGAATCCAACATCCAAACAGTCTTGTTCTTATACCTCATCCTCAAACTTTGCAATGCACTTGGAAGACCAGCTAGTTTTAGGAGGCTCCCACCAGTCTGGGACCGATGGGTGAATTCTCATCATGGGACATCTCACTGCATCAGCAAAACAGTCACGGACTTTTGCTCCAGAGTCCACCCCTGAACGTTAGCAGCATGGACACCCAGGAACCTTGGGTCTAGATCCTCACAGCAATAAAATTAAGACGTTTCAGGATGCCATTTTATCTCAATGCCAAAATATGTATCAGGCTTTTGGTGTTTGGGTTGGAATTCTTTACCTTAACAATTGCTGTGGCTGTCAAGCACAAATTCCCTTCTACAGTGAAATAAATAGCCTCAAATGATCTGAGAACCTGGTTTTCTTCAAGGGTGTGATATTGCCAATGTAGAAATCTTTCAGATAGGAAACTTCTGATTAAAAGTGAATCTTAAAAAAAGAAAGATAAATTCATATTGCAGGCAATTTTAGTACATCCATTTATGCCAAGAGCTGATAGGGATTTTTTTAAAACAACAGATTTTATGGAGTTTGGCTGAAGAACAACATTTTATTGTAATTACAACTTATATGTGGTTGTAGCAGTTTAAATAACATTTTTATAAGGTGCATCACATCCAAGAAAGTATCTCAGGTCAAAAATAATAGCATATAAGATATTATCCAAGGGCAACTCATGACTTAGGACATTTACAAGAAGTGTTTAAACCCAGGTTCAAGCACCTGAGCTGTCTGTTTCATGTCCTAAGTTAGTTTCTTAACTATAAAAATGTTGAATTTCCAGTTCCAAGTATATCTTCCAAGAGAGACTAACAAGAAAGTCCAACAGCTAAATTTCATAACTGGCTTGTGGAAAACTTGGGCTGGTGGTAGAGTTTTGCCCTGCCATGAAACAGAAACCTTTTCTAAAATAGTGATCATTTTCACAGGTTACAGGAATGGTTTGCTGCTCACCATACTTGTTATTGTACATATATACTTATTATTTCACTTTTCTATTACACTAGAATAGAAATTAGAATTTTTTCACATTTGTGGTATTTTGAACTTCGAGCCGTTTGTAAGGCTCTCTGATTTTCCAGCTACAGATATATTTTGTACTGAAGGTGTTTTAAAAAGAGGTCTTTTGTTTGTTTAATACTTTCACAGATCATTTTGAAAATTTTTAAAGGTCTACATATTACAGTAATCAAGAGTTCGACACTAAAAGTAATTGGTAGAGAACGCAGAAAAAGAAGTATACAGGGTTACTAATATACACCAGGGCTTAAGCTGACATGAATTTTTATCTTAATTATCGGACAAATTTGTACTCCCACTATTTAATTCAATTTGCATGCATCGGTAGACACTTATTAAAGGTAATATTACATCTGTCATTTTAAGACTGGTGAGAATTTTATCATAGGAACTGCACGAAACAGCCACTCTATTATGTAAAGAACTCTTTTGTAAAGCTTAAAATAACCAGTATTGCATCCCTGTTAACTATTTGGAAGAAAAAATCTTCTTTGTGGTACAATTATACATAACATGTAATAATATGTAGGTCTTATCCTATACTAGTCTGTATACAGACATAATGAGTTCTTTCAAACACCTCCTGTTCTTAATATCAGACCAGGAATGAAAAAAGGCAATTGAAAGCTAGCTCAAATCAAGTTATTGAAGAAGAGTGTGTGTATATTATGGCAGGTTTTGCAGACTTTTTCTATCGAACTGCACTTACTTTATTGACAAAACATAGCTGTCAAGTCAGCACGAGCTTACTGCTCCTAATTCATTGTTTTTCCCTGGGACAGAGCCTTGGTATACTGTAGAAAACAGGGAGGTAGGTGGCTATTCTCACTACTGAAAGTCAGATGTTCAATTAAAAAACCAACATGGTAGTTACCATGGCACCAACCCTATTATGCTGTGTATCAGCACAGAGCCTTAAAGACCTAATACAAACAAACACATTTTTTTAAACAAGAAAGCCTTTTAAGAAAGTCTCTTTATAGGTCTAATAAATACATTGTCAGGCAATTTTATCTGATAGGTAGTTTGTCAAGAATGTGATGGGTGATATTTCCCTGGGAAAAATTTCACTTAAAAAGCAGGCCTGGAAAAAGATTTTCAAAATTATCCTAGTAGAAAAAGAAATATTAAGAACAGGAACAGATGAACTGTGCACTACTTGCCTCCTGCTTTTCAGATGGTTTTAGACTAAAATAAGCATTGTCTTACTAACCCGATTACTTCAGTTGTGACTTGCAGCCATTGACCTTCCGATCAGTTGTCATTAAAAAGTCTGCTTTCCTGTCCAGTGTTTACTGTGGGATGCCCTAACAAGATAATATAAGCAATGGCTTTTAATAGAAAGCATAATTTCTCATCTGTGAAGAACAAGGCTTTCCCAAAGTATTCACAAATCAAGACATATTGTCAGATATAAACTGGTATAATTGCCTTGGATTTTTAAAGACTGCAGAATTGGCTTAATGGAATTTGAGATATTTTTAGTATTAGATTATTTTCTATTGCAGAATTAATCAGAGCATTACTTATTACTCTGGGAACAGAATAAAAAGATGATCTAAGCCTCAAAAATGTACTTTAGAGCAGAGCTGAGCCCTGTACTTTCAGAAGTGCACCACCACTGTGGGTGACACTGGGAAGATGAAGATCATCAGCTGGTATGTTTGGTCTCTGCCTTGTACCCTCAGCTTTGCTATGTTTTCACTAAGAGGTCTCATAGGACGCAGCCGTGACCAGATACAGATATTAATGCAGATCCTAATGTCAATTTTTTAAAAATCAGATTAAGCAGTTTGAGAGTAAGAAGCCCTGTTACCTTCTTTGCCTTTTTGATGGGAATTTTAAGAAATGTTACTTCACGTTTTGCACCAATAATTTTCTAAAAAGCAAGTATTTAGTGTCAGGTGTTGTTTTGCAAGCAGCTGGGTACTTATCCTGCTCCAGACAAAGTTATATTTTGTTTTGCTGAAGAACAAGAGGAAAAGACCAAGTAATTTATCTCCACTAACACAAAGTTCTCTGCGACTTTCTTTTGTCGCTGTTGCCGAACAAGCCCGAACAGTGAGAAATAATCTGGGAATTGAAATTGTCGTTGGATGCTGTGTCAAAGAACAGCCCATCAATCTCAGAAGAAATTTTAAGGGAACAGGTTTTTCATGCCTCTGCGCTGGTCGGAAGCCAAGAGCGTGTTGCCATTTGCTGGTAGAATCAGTGTACACCTGTTCCAACCAGCTGGCGACATAACCTATGTCAGAGGGAGATGTCACAGCCGCACCAGCCCAAACTGCTGGCGCTGCCTGTGTGACAGTCAGGGAAGATGGAGAAAGGAACTTGGGGACTAAAGGAGGAGGAGTTTACAGTGCCATTTCAGGGACACAGATGTGTGAAGAGTGTGATAAAAGAAAGAAACGTCGGAGGGAATAAGCTCAAACAAAAAAGCAAATGTCATTTGCATGATGTAATTATGGACAACCATTGACTGCTTCGTAATAACACTCAGTAGGGCAATGTTAAACCTACTGTGAGTGCTAAAAAGGCCTCAGCTTGAAAAAAGGTCAGTGTGAATTAGTATATATTTGCAGATTAATTCTGAATGTTATATCATAAATTTTATAGCCTAGTGATTACTGGTGTATAGTGAGGATGACACTAATGTGATTCAGACAGGATTAATTCAGAAACGACTAACATCTAGCTTGTCACTTTAATTTGTGGGGAATGAGGAAAATGGGGATATGTTAATATATGTGTAGATTGTGTGTATGTAACATGTGCATGTGCATTAGACATAATTGTTATATCTCCTGCTGTTTTTCATCAAATTCACAACCAAAATCACAAGCTGTTTTAAAAGCAGAAGCACTATTAAGTCTGCTGGTTTTAAACTAACTGGATTATGAGTTCAGCTGCAGTTTCTTTCTTAATGAAAATATATCCTGCTAACCCTTCACTGGTGTAAATAGCTATGCCAATGTACACCAGCTGAGGATGGTGTTGCTTTATCTATTGAACAGATGTGTTCCAGTATTTCTGCTCTTCTTGTACCCTTATATATATATATATA
>NW_008625660.1:1891-7354 GCF_000691845.1 Merops nubicus | reverse complement strand
GGGCGGGTGGGCACTTTCCCTGGGGACAATGGGCAGGAAACAAAAGACTGAAAAAAGAGCTTGCTTCACTGGTAAAATCCAGTTGCATTCTGTGCCCACTGGGAGCGGGGAGAGACGGCACTGGGGGGGACTGGCATGTCCTGTTCCTCCAATTGTGACCCCATGCTTCGGGAGAGAGGGTGAGCAGCTGGCATTGCTGCCCCTTCATCCTCTGGGAGTAGGAAGAGGCAGCTGATGTTGCTAGCCAAGAAATTGGATTTGATTAATTGATTTTCCCCCTCTTGCTCAGTACTTATGAGTCTTCAGTTCATGAGAGTTTGAAACATCAGGGACCTGTTGTACGTATAGCCCATAAGGCTGTGCTAAAACCATGGCAGCTTTTTATGTTGCTGTGTGATTCCTAATTGAGTGTCCTGCTGGGAAGACTGGGATGCACTCAGAAAACAGTTTTCAAAGGAGCTTTTTCATTAACTGAATACAAATTGCTATTTGGCAACAGTGGCAGCTCTTTGGTGGAAGATTCTGTCGGCAGGCAGAACTGGACCTGCCAGCCTTGGAGTCTTTTGGAGCTGAACTGGGGTATCACTGCAAATACTGTATGCAACATTCTGGCACATAGCAAGTGCCTTGAGTCCTGGGATTTAGAGACAAAGTACAACATGAAAACTACTAAACAGAAAAAAGCAGTATGGTACAGCCTGGTGGAGATCTGGCCTGCTCCTGCTAGGCACATTTCCTACAGCCCATGTTTTTCCCTTCTTCAGGTTGACTTCAGTCTACTGTAGGAATTCTGGCATCTTCCTGCAGACATCTGGGCTATCCTGGAGCTAGGAGTTAATAGTGTGCTTCTAGTAGCCTTCTTCAAGCACAGGACATAGCTTAAAATTTTTCACTGTCTGTGTTGGTGAGGACTCTTCACTTGGGCAACAGTTCTGAAGGTTCCTCAGTCTTGTCTGTTCTAGAACAGAATTAGGCTTCCATGAACATCCTGTTTCGAAAGGTTTTTTGTAGATGTGTGGTTAGAATGGCTTCTTTCAGTCTCATTCCAGAGTAGAAGCCTTGCAGCATAAACCTGGTTCAATCTCTGCTTTGGACTTCCCATCTGCTATTGTATTGAAGGCTACCATTGGCCTGAAGCCTGAGACAGAATTCTTCCTGAAAGTTTGAGCTGTTGTCCTTGTTTAGTGTCTTTCTGTGGGGAAGAGTATTGCCTGAAAAATATTTCTTGGAGAGCTTTTTCGAGAGACAAATCTCATTGTTCAGTCCTGGAAAAACTAATTTTTGAGGGGAATAAGTCAGCAGAGATGGAAAATATGTTTAGAGACTGATATGGATGACTGTTGGCCAGAGCTGCAGCTAGCCTGTTATCCTGTGAAACCCCTGAAGAAGTTTTCCCCTTCATCTTCCCAGGCTTTGTTGCTCAATGGGTCTTTACCTGAGGATGAGCAGGAAGGGTCCTTTGAACTCTGTGAACGTGGAGCCTGCCCTGAAGAGCAGCTGGTAAGCACATTGCTGTACCTACATTTCTCTGCTCAAATGTCTCTTGGCACTGTTTGCCACAGGCAGGTGTCTTGCACAATAACAACTGTGTTATTCTACATTCAGATCATAATCCGAAGTCGTCTGGACCAGAGCATGGAAGAAAATCAAGACCTAAAGGTTAGAGTGGACAGAAGAAGGGAAAAGAAGTTTTTGGATCAAGAGATTTTTACAGACTCTGTCCTACTTGAGGTTTTTTGTTTGGTTGGTTGGTTTTGGTGGGGTGATGTACACAATACAATGAATGACATGGAGGATATGGTGTGTTAGAATTGCAGCTCTGTTCCCATATTCTGCTGTGTGGGATGTCTATCCCTCCAGGAGCATAGATATCTGCTTCCCTGAGTCTAGAATTCCTTGACTTGGAGAGTACTCACAACACTTGGCTGAGAAGTGTTTGTTGTATCCACATTAGCAGTTAATAAGTTTGTGGGATAGCAACAGAAAAATACATGCTGTCTCCTCACTTCATCTCGAGCCAATGCTGGTAAATTCAGTTGCTGGTAAAACAAATTCCAGTGTTACTGGAATTGGAGCTGTGAGAAAAATTTTTTTCCTGTATGTTCTTGAATGTTTCCTGCATGGTCTTGGAGATCTTAAGGTTGTACTAGCTTCTCAAAACTCATTTAATCAAATCGTGTTGTGTTTACAGAAGGAGCTATTGAAATACAAACAAGAAGCTCGAAACCTCCAGGGAATAAAGGTAAGGAAAGAGGCACTTTGTGAAATATAAATTGTAAAGCTTTAGAGTCTGGTGCAGCCCATGAGTGGGGCCAGCAGCAATCATACACCTCTGAGGAATACCAGGAAGTTAGGTCTCATGGGTTCTGTTTCTGTCCATAGGATTGTGGTCAAATGTCCTCTCTTTTGTCTGTTTCCCCTAAATAAAATGAGGTGTAGGATGCCTCCTTGGTTCTCATGGCTCTTTCCCCCACACTCCCCCCCCATCTTGGGATAGCACAGTAGGATTGGCCCAGTGAACTCATTCTTGACAGCAGAGGAAAGAGCACAGGGGTGTCCTCAGCCTCTTCAGCTGCAGCATTTTTCACATGCTCCTGTTGGCTCAGCTTCTCTCTCTGGAGTTGGGAGCACTAGTAACATACTCCTGAGCAGAGGTATTTTTAGAGCTGCCTGTCAGGCTCCTGTGAAGGAAGCAAACAGCAGTAGCTGACCAAGGTGGAGCACTCAGCTTCTGGGTAACACTGAGTGAAAGGTGCAGAATTAGTCCTGACTTTGGCCTCTTCAGAGAAGATTTAATTGCACAACTAGGTCACAATGAGAGCTTAAGTTTCCTTGTGTCCTTAGCTGACGTTGGCCTCTTTCTGCCCTCTGGATGCTGCAGATGCATAGCTGGAGACACTAGTTGTAGGCCACTGAAAAGACCCTCCAAAGACATGGCTTTTCTTTTTTTCTATAAGAGGAAATTGTCAGGCCACTTCTGGAGCAGGAAGTTCAGACAGAGACACAGAAACCTCTGTCCCAGATAACCAGAATGTTGGCAGGGAAGTCATGTTTGGTTAAGAGAAAGGCAGAAGGGCTGAGAGCCCATTACCTCCTGCTTTCTTGGGCCCTTGGCAACTCTGTGAGTGGTCCCACTGTGTTATGGCCACTGGTCTAGGTCACTCACTTTCCAGGGAAGGGTGTCTGCCTCTATCTTGCACCTTCCTACAGATAACATCTTTTTCTAGGATGCTTTACAGCAAAGGCTGATTCAACAGGATGCTTCAGTTCTTCAGCTAAAGCAGGAACTGCTGAGAGCAAACATGGACAAGGAGGAATTGCACAACCAGAACGTGAGTCACTGTGTTGCTGAAGGTTATATTATTTTAGAAAGATGTTGGTGGCCCTGAGGGCTCCAGCAGCCACAGAGAAAGTTGGTGGTTACAGCATAGTTCTTAGGGTCGTGGGACAGTGAACAATCAGTCAAAGGTCTTTGCACAGTAAACCAGCACACAGTCTCCTAGCCAGTTGTGAGACTTGCTGGAGTTTCCTTTCTTCACTCACACTTCCTGTCCTCCAAGACCTTCAGCTGAAAGGGGGGGGGCTTCCCATGATGTTTTAAGTGGAGTTGTGTTCTTCCTTACTGTGCTCTCTGGGTTAGCAAGTAGCACTTGGACAGGTGGAGCTGGCACATAGTGTCTCTGTGGAGAGAGAAGGGCAAGAAAGGTTCTGTCCTGTCCAAAGGGTTGCCATCCTTGGACAATGTTAGCTTCCTTGGACAATGTTTGTTCTCAGTTCAGCCCTTCCCACAAGGGGCAAAGAGGTTGTTACTAACTCTCCAGGAGTACCTGCCTTACCCCTGTGTGTTACTTCTGCAGGTTGACCTTCAGAGGAAGGTTGAGGAGCGAAACCGGCTGCTGGCAGAGTACAAAGTAATAGAACTTCTCATCTCTGAAGGGTTTCTGGGTGCAGCATCTGTTGGTTCTTCAGTTTTGTGCATGTGACTGCTGTCTCCCTGGCACACAGTCACTTCTAGGAATGGCACTGTGGGTAGTGAATAAGTTGCAATAGCCATGGATGTTTGCAGTGAGATAGAGGGATCAGATGTTCTTTGTGTTCTACCCACAGCCTTTTATAGTAGATCTTTTATTGTGCTTTTTCTGAGATGGATTGCTGAGCATCTAACACTTGTGCAGAAGCCTGTCAGGTTAAGTTGGTCACCTGATTTTCCACTTATCTCTTGGGAATCTATTTTCTCTGGGACAGTTGTCTGGCCTCAGTGGAGGGTATTTGCTGGGCAAGGGGACTCCAGGCAACAACAACCTGACTGTTATTGTCAAAAAAGGCTTTGACACCCAGTTCTACCATCTGTCTAGAACTAGATAGCCTGCAAAGGACCCTGGTCCTGGCAGATGACACAACCTTCCCAGTCATGGGAAGATATCTGTGGACCTCAGTGTCCTGTTGATGCCTTTGATTGCTGTGTTGCAGAAGGAGCTCTGCCAGAAGGATCGGCATTTACAGCAGCATCAGACCAAGCTGGATGATATGCTCAGGCAGCTTTCTGCAGCCAGCTACCAGCAGGTATGGAGCTGGTGGGCTGCATTGGTGCCCTGAGAGTTGGCTTTATCTTGGTGCCTCAGTTTGTGCTGACTCTTCTACTCCCTTCACAGGTGGATTTGGAGCGGGAGCTGGAGCACAAAGAAGCCCTGCTAGCACACTGCATGAAGAGAGAAGCTGAAGAGGTATGGAAAGCCTTGGTCTACACATCAGACTGCTGGAGTGATGCTTGTCCAGCACTCTCTAGCCACCCATCTCCAGAAATCACCCACTTCATCCCAGAGAGGCCTGGGTCTGCAATTTCATTGTCAGTGCCCTGACCGAGGCTCCACAAAGCATCCAACTTACCAAAGCTCTCAGCAGAGAGCACTATGACTTAACCTCTTGTGTCAAAATCTGAAGGGATGAAATAGTGAGGGGAGCATAGGAACAAGTGGAAGATGGAGACTATTGGCTTTTGGCTTTGGCTCTGATGCTGGCTTATGGTTAGACCATGGCAAGCTACTTCTTTTCTGCTTGACTCTGGTATTGAGCACTAAGAGTGCCAGTCCCAATATTGGTTCCTGCATAGTGCCATTTGAACACTGATTGTGCTTACTAGAGCTTGGAGAGCCCTCTGTGATGTAGCAGCAAGTTTCTTTGTCTCATCCTCTTTTTCTCCACCTGTGAGGAATCATCTTTTAGCTCTGGCCCATAGGACTGCCTGTACACTACTTAGTGAGTGTATTCACCTGGTAGAACATGGGAGTTCTATCACTTATGTGGAAAGCTTTCATGCCCTCTCACTATTTTGAAGTTCATAAATTGGGATCTTTGGGGAGTTCCTAACCCTTATATTCCTAGTGGCACATGCATCTTCCCTCAAACAGGTGATGGCTTACAGTGGTCACAGTGCTCAGAGCAATGGCTTTCTCCCGTCAGCAC
>NW_008625660.1:0-1860 GCF_000691845.1 Merops nubicus | reverse complement strand
AGCAGGAAAAGGAGCTGCTCCCACAGCCCACAGAGGGGTAAGTGCCCCAAAGGGGTATTTTCCTGGCCAGGTGCAGATGAGGGCTCCAGATACCCTGGAGGCTAACATCTTGTTAAGAGGTATTTCCCATTTCTAAGGCCTGTGGGTTTCCATGGGAAGAAGGTAGCCTGGAGCTAACCTGACTGACTTGGGCTCTCTTGGGCAGACAAATGACTTGCAGTTGGTTCGTGATGCCCTTCGCAGCCTCAGGAACAGCTTCAGTGGCCATGATCCACAGCATCACACCATTGACAGCCTGGAGCAGGGCATCTCCAGCCTGATGGAACGGCTGTACTGCATGGAAACACAGAAGAGGCAAGAGAGAAGGGTAAAGGCTTCCTAGGACACTTGACTCTTAACTTCTGTCCCTCACACAACCCAGAGCTGAGTAACAATGAGAGCTCCATCTGGGAAGTGATGCTTTGTTCTCACTCTTTTGGCTTCCAGGGGAAATCGCCAGCAAACAGAGCAACAAATGAGTGTAGAGACTCCTGGCCTCCCAAATCCAGTAAGTGCTGTTCAACTCCTGCCCTCTCACTGCCAAATTCATTGCTCAGTTTTCCTGCCCAGAGTCTAGGGCATACCATCCCTTTGGATGCCATCTCCACCTTATTCCTTTTACCAGAGCTCTCTTGCCTCCTGTTAGTCATTTGCTGTACAGATTGGACTTCACTGCACAGGAATGGGGCAGAGACAATCTATGGCTGCTTGTTTGTAAGCACCATCACAAGGGGAGTCCATCTGGGCCACTTCGGTAGTATTGCAGTATAAATCATGACGACAAGCAGTTATCCCTGGGGTGAGTGGGAAATGGGATGTGATTTCAGCCTTCCTGCTGGTTTGCACCATCTAGTGGGCACAGGTAACTGTACAGTTGCCTCTTCCCCTGCTCCCCCCTCAGCGTCTAGCTCCTTTCATGTCGGCTTAACAGCACAGCCGTTTCTGAAACCACGTTTCCCAGCTCCTGTTGCAGCAGCTCCATGTTTGCTTTTCATCAATGAGGCTGGTTTTTTTTCCAGTGTTGGCTGTAAACGTCTCCTAGAATGTCTATGAGGTTGAGGAAATGTAGGTACTGGGGAAGGACAGAGGCCCCCACCCTTCAGCTGCATTTGTAGCATCCAGCAGCAGGGTTGCCTGGAGCTACAGGACACAGAGGAAGGGAAGGTAGGAGAGGAGCTCAAAAGCCTGAAGAGGGTTGTGAGGAGAGTTTGCTGGGTTCTCCCTCCTCTCCCATAAACTGCAGTTTTTAGAGGAGCTATAGTCATGTGTTTTCTGCATGGAAACTGTACCTCTCCCTAGAGCAGGCTCCACCCCCCTCCACTGCAGCAGGAAAATTGAGCTGTGCACCCACAGAGGTCTCTACACCCAATGCATTCTACGAGGTGGCTTGAAAGACTTGTAAAACTAGAAAGCCTTTGAATGGGTGATTGTGCTCTTTTCTTTGTAGAACTGCCTCATTCTCACAGCACCCCTGTGATGAGCACCAGTGCCTGCACAAAAGTGTTGTACTTCACTGACCGCTCCCTCACGCCTTTCATGGTCAACATACCAAAGAGGTGAGGTCTGGCTTTGCCTTGCTGACACTGAGGTGGAAGGTGCTTGTTTTCCTTAAAACACTCATCTCTTCTGGGCACAGTCCCAGCTAGCACAGGTTTGTTGTGCATTTGACTTGGGCACAGGATTTCCTACCATTGTCTGGGGAAAATTGCCCCAGCAGCTCTGTAGATGATGCATTTGTTATAGAGCCCCAAGAGATTGATCTCTCCTGTGTTAAGTTCCAAGAGAAAGCAGTCAGACAGTTCTATTGTGGCATCTGGGGCA
>NW_008625659.1:0-256 GCF_000691845.1 Merops nubicus | reverse complement strand
GTGAGTGGAGATTTTTTACTCATGTATGATGAGTCCATCCACGTTCAGCTGTCTTTACTGCTGTTTCTGTGGTTAACACCACCTGCTATGGTCCGTGCCACTTTGCCATCAATGGTGCTTCTTTCCACTCTTTAACTAGGACTCAATCTCCTGGTCGAATGTTATGGACAGCAAAATCCGAGGGCAGGAGTTGTGCTAGTTGAGATTCCTGTCGAAGAGATTTCACGAGAGACAGTATTCTGGCCACATATTGTTT
>NW_008625658.1:8801-9110 GCF_000691845.1 Merops nubicus | reverse complement strand
TGAGTGGTGCGTCGGTGGCCCTGACCCTGCCACGCTGGGGGTGCCGGACAAAGCACTCGCCTGCAGCGGGGAGCGCCGGTCCTGGCCCTGGCTGGAGCCAGAAGTACCCGCGCCTCTGGGACAAGCCCCTGCAGCGGCGTGCGGGGGGGGTCCCGGGGCGGAGCAGGCATGCTGTGGCCCTCGCTGGGGAAGAGACGGCAGCAGGACTCTGGGTGTAAACACAGTTGCCCGTTGAGTTGTGTTGCAGTAGGCTTGGCTTGCCGCTTGGCACATCCTGCCTCTCCCCCCTGCCCTCTCTGGGGCGGCTCG
>NW_008625658.1:6589-8747 GCF_000691845.1 Merops nubicus | reverse complement strand
CCCCCAAGCCACTTGGAGGGGGCCACAGCTGGGGAGCTTCAGTCACACCTGGCCCATCGTGTTCCCCGCAGCCACGGCCACAGTATCTGGAGCCTTTTGGGAGGTGCTAGCTCCAAACACCTACCCTGTGTCAGGAGGTGGGGCCGCTGATCCCCATGCCAGCTCCCATCTGGTGCAGTGAATCCTCTGGTGTCATAGTTCCTTCTTTTCTCCCTGGTTTAGCTTTGGGCTGACCAGTGATCCAGACTCAGCTGGTGGGGGAGAGGGCTGAGCATTGCCTTCCTGCAGTCTTGGAGCTGGGCTTGTGTACCAGCCTGTTGCCTTGGCTAAGGACAGGAGATCCTTGATGGTGGTTCTTTTCACCTGATGAAAGTGCCAGCCCTGCCATCAGACAAGAGGGACCTGGGCTTGGGCCACAGTAGGAGGATAGAAGAGCCTGGGAGGAGCCAGGTGATATGATGGTTTTGCCATATGGGAGCTGCAGCACAGCTCTAGGTCTTGGAGAGGGTGCAGGGGTCAGAGGGCAGTGTGTCTCCCATCCCCTGAACCAAAACCCCCTAACTCTGCAGGGCCAGCTTGCCTGTCACAGGCACGAGGGTCTGCATGGCAGGGTTGCTCTTCCCCTGGGAGCTGCTGTCCCGGGGAACTGGTGTGCTGGGCTCACCTGTAGACCTGCGTCCTCAAGAGCTGCCTCCAGCCAGCCCCTCCTCCTTTGCAAAAACCAGCAACAACATAAAAAGCCCTTCTTGGCTCCGTCTCTCTCCCATCTTGCTTTAATCAGAGGAAGAATGTTCCTCTGAACACCATGGGGTTACAGAGGCTTTGAGAAACAGGAATCATCTACCCCTTAATCACAGCAAGGATTGCCCCGTACGGGTTCAAAAGGAGGATCTGGAGGCCATCCTTAGGGACAGGCGACCCTCTCCAGGGGCTACATGAGGCTGTCACAGCCCGGCCACCCCCTGCCTGGGCACGTGGCCAGCTGGGGCACAGGCATGCTTGCTTCAGCATGGCTCCTGGTGGGATGCTGGCTCCTTGTCAGCACATGTGTGACACTGCTGCCTGCCCCTGCCTGCTGCGTGCCAGGGCTTCTCTCTCCCTCAGGAGCCTCTTGCCTGCACCATGCCCCACATTTCCCACTCTGCAGCCCAGGGCCTTACCAGGCTGGTGGTTCTAGAGCTGAGCTTTGCACGGAGCTCAGCTTTCCATACTGAGCTCACCTGGGGAGCTGTGTGCTCCTGTCCGCTTTGACCAGCACAATGGTCACAGAGCAGCTGGGAGCTTCCTGCCCTGCTGGGTTTGCCACTGTGGTGGGGTGCTGGTAGGGTCTTCTTCCCAGAATTTGGGGGCTGAGGGCAAGAGCATTTCTCTTTGATCCCTATCCCCTTGATGCCTCCTCACAGGCAGGGTTTTTCCTCCACTTCCTTGCTCCTGCTGCATCCCCAAGCCTGGAGGCAGCACTCGGACAGAAACATCCACTATCTCCAGTTTCCTTCCCTGGGCTGAGGGCCTTCTCCACCTTGCATGCCCAGGTCGGGTGTTCCAGGACCCTAATTGCCACAGTTAATTAGTGCTGGGGAAGGGCCTGGAGCTTGCAGTATTTTGCCTTGGGTGTCTGGCATCCTCTGCTTTTAAAGAGAGCAGCCTGATGAGTTCCAGCCAGCACCAGTGGCTTTGCATGGGATGGTCACCCTCGAAACTAGAGGGTTTTTTTTTCTGGACCTGGACCCAATTGGCCCAGCCACTGCTCAGCTCGCTCGGAGGGCTGCGTGTGCCAGCAGCCTGGCAGAGCTCCCCTCGTCCCGGGCTGGGGGCTGCCTGGCTTAGGCAGGACACCCCTGCCAGGAGGGTGCCAGTGGTGCCTGGTCCTAGACCCCAGCCCTGCAGGCGGTTTGTCAGCCACGAGGGAGCAGGGAGGAAGCGAATCGGCCCCTCTGTCCCTGCCAAGAGCGCTGGCAGGAGCTGGCCAGGCGTGCTGGGCGCTGTTTATTTAAAGCACTGGGGCTGCCACAGTTTTCTCAGCTGTTCTCCCTTCCCCTGGCCAGGCCACAGCACAGAACAGGGCTGGGTTTGTTCGGGTGGCTGCCTCCCCACAGCCACGCTCCAGCAAGCGAGCGGCTGGGGGCGGGGGCTGCGGGTAACACGGGGAGGCTTCCCT
>NW_008625658.1:1238-6300 GCF_000691845.1 Merops nubicus | reverse complement strand
GAGCAGCCCCTCCTGGAGCGGGCCAGCCGCGACATCGCCCAGTACTTCCCCGAGTTCCCCGCCTTCGCCGCGCGCTGGGTCTTCATCGCCACCTGGTACCGAGTCACCTTCTTCGGGGGCAACTCGCTCTCACCAGTGAGTAGCTGGCACAAAGCAGCCCTTGGTTGAGTTGTGGGTTGTATTCAGGGGGGAGGGTGTTTGTTTTGTGTTTTTAAAGGGAGCTTTGGAGCCTTCCGTGGTGGTGGGACGCCTGCCGCGCGTGGCAGAGAGCTGTCGGCTGAGCCAACCCTGGAGGCTCTGTCGTGATGCCTTGCTGCAAAAAAGCAGTGCCAGGCTGGCCAAATCAAGCCCTCCTCTTTCTGTTGTGCGAGGCTGCAGATCACTGGTGTTCCCCTTCTTGGGCAGCAGCACAGTGACCTTTGCCTGCCTGCTTGTAGCTGTGCTGAGGAGCCGATTGCGAATGGGGTTTGGTGCCTTTCTGCCAGAGGCCAAATAACTGCATTTTTCCCCATTTTTTATTGTTGCCCTGTGAGGAGAAGTGAGCTGTTCTGCTGGCTGGGGAGGATCACAACACCTTAGAGTTAAAAATAATTAAACCCAACTGCAAAAACAAGCATCCCTTTGCTAAATGCTCTTTCTATCATTTCATATTTCGACTGTTTTTTTGGCTGACTTGTCTGCCTCGTTCCTGCCTGCTCACTCTTTTCTTCCCCTCCCTGCTGCAGGTAAACACTTTCCAGATTGTCCTTATCACAGATGGCAAGCTCTCCTTCACCATCTTCAACTATGAGTCCATCACCTGGACCACGGGTATGCACGCCAGCAGTGGGGGGGACTTTGCCGGGCTTGGCGGCATCGCAGCGCAGGTAAGTGGCAAATGTGGCTCCCAGGGTGCCCGGGCAGGACTTCTGTCCTGAGAACTTGCAGCTCCTGGTTTGGGTTCTTTGGAGGTAGAAGGCTTTTCTTTTTTTTTTTTTTTATAATTCTTAAATATCCATGTGTGCTCTGGCTTCCAAAACTGAGACTATACAGCGGGCTCTGTTATCCCAAAACCACAGGTCTTTGCCTTGGCTGCTGCCTTGTCGTCCCTTTTCCTTCCTAACCTCAGCCTTTAAGAGCAGCTGCTGCAGCCAGCACAGCTTTCAGCTGTATTTTTATTTCATTCTTGTGTGCGTTGTTGTGTTTAAGGGGAAAAAAGCCAACGTGCTCAAAGCCCAAGTACCCATTTGGATGTGTGAATTTACTGGCCGCTGACCCGTGCTTGGCTCCCTGCTCACCAGGATGCTGCAGGTGTAGAGGAAGTGGATGGGCTTTGAATCTCAGCCAGGGACCAAACGGGCAGGGCGGCTGCTTCGCCCTGTTGTGCTGGCTGTCATCCTAGTATGTGGACAGGGCTGAGCGCTGCCTTGGTGGCGTGTGGGACTGTCGGGTCTGAGTGGCAGCAGACGTGAGCCTTCGTGCTGCAGCAACCTTCCCCTGTGCACTAGTAATGCCTCTCTATCCTCTGTCCTTGTCCTGCCAGGCAGGTTTTAATGCTGGTGATGGAAAACGCTACTTCAACATACCCGGATCCCGCACCGATGACATCGCTGACGTGGAGATGACGACAAATGTGGGTATCCCCGGGCGCTGGGTGTTCAGAATCGATGATGCCCAGGTGCAAGTGGGGGGCTGCAGCAATACAAGTAAGAGGACAGCAGTTAGGTTTATTTAACTCCCAACCCAACCCCACACTGTTCTCCGGCCCCCGTCTTTTCCCCTGCCTCAACCCCTGCCTCCGTGGTGTGGAGGAGATGGCTCGAATGGCTTGGGGGAGGGAGGGGAGACAGCCACTGGGGGGGACTGTCCTCGGCACCTGCTGTGTCTGGGGGCAGCACCTGTGGGTGCCCCAGGGCTGGGAAGGGGCTGGTCGAGAAAATGGGGAGGGGAGGAAGACTTCTGAGACAAAAAGAGCCTGTGGGGAGCTATGAGGGGGCTGAGGGGGAGGTGATGGCGCACAGGGGGGACCCCGCTGGTCTGCTGCCAGACAGCTCACAAGGGGCCAGCACCCTTGAGAGATGCACGCCTCTGTAAGTCCCAGGAGGCTGGGGTGAGCCATGCAGAGGGCTGCTGGCTGCCAGCTTCCTCTGTGGGGCTGGGGCACTAGGTCTGGGCCACGTTTCCCACCCTGAGTGTCCTGACATACCATGTGGAGCAACTGGCCTCCTGTTCCTCGCCCCTGCTACCCCCCAGTCTGTCTTTTCCCACCTGTGAGCTCATGTTACTGGTGGGTTTGCTGTACACAGACTCTCCCTTCCCCCTTTCCCTCTGCCCTGGGTCATAAGTGAGGGCACACTCATGTCTGCCAGCCAGCAGGGCTGACCCTGTGCAGCCTCTTCCTCCTGGCACAGGAGGAATAAAACAGTACCCTTGTCCCAGGGGAGCGTGTGAGGTGTGGACCCTGCCTGGCCACGAGGCAGGCAGAGCCCCCATGGGCTCCCAGAGCACCCTAGGGAGCTGGGTGGGCACGGGGGCAGACCCTGCTGCTGGTGTGGCTGGAAGCTGGTGGGTGAGCCCTGCTGGGACAGGGGCTGATGAGGGGGCACTGCCTGTCCCCACAGCCTCTGTCTGCCTGACACTGCGGCCCTGCCTGAACAGGGGGAAGTGTATAGAGGACTGCATCACAGGGAACCCTTCCTACACCTGCTCCTGCCTGGCTGGCTTTACTGGGAAGAGGTGCCATGTTGGTGAGTGCCAGCTCTGAGCTCCTGGTGCCTTGCCACAGGGGGCAGGTCTTGCTCCCAGTGTCACCCCTGCATGCTGGCAGTCTGTCCCTGCAGTTGTCCCTGCCCTGAGCTCCTGCCCCCACCCGGGGCTTTGTTTCAGATGTGGACGAGTGCCTCTCCCACCCATGTCAGAATGGAGCCATCTGCCTCAATGGTGCTGGCAGCTTCAGCTGCAGGTGTCCACTGGGCTTCCGAGGTGCCAACTGTGAAACTGGTGAGTGTGAGGCTGCTGGTATGCTGGGCCTGTCTCTTTGCTGCACTTTAAGAGCAGAGACCCTAGGCTCGGGGGGCACTGCTGCTCTTAGGGGGGACTTTCAGACCAGGGCTCCTGCAGCAGCTGCTGGGCTGAAGCAGTTTCTGATGGCTAGCTTGGATTTCAGCTTACTGTAGGCAAAGGAAACTTTATTCTGGCCACAAGCCCTTCCTGCCACTGGCAGCCCACTCCTCCAGAGGCTTAGCTCAGTGCTGCTGGCAGCACCTTTCCCCACCACCATTCCCTCAGTGAGAAAAGCTGAGGGCTAGTGCTTAAACAGAGGTCTTGAGTGGTCCTGGTTTCACAGGTGATGCTCTGGTGCCAAGGCTTTTTGAAGCCAGTGTGGACTTTCCCAGCCTCTAGCAGGGGCCATGGTGGCCAGTTTCCCCTACTGCTGGCCTCTGCCTACCAGTGGAAATGCTGCCAAAGCATTTGGCTCCCAGCAAACCTCTGTGCCAGTGGAGAAGATGAGCAGGGAGTTGACTTTTGGGGAATGGATGGGGGAGAGGGAAGAAATGCCCAGCACAGCATGCTGGGATTCAAGAGGTGCAGGAGGATGAAAGGACAGCTGCCCAAGGAAGGGTTTTGGGATTAGCTGTGACCAGGGATGTGGCTGCTGTTTCCTGCCAGAAGGTGTGTCAATGGCTCCGAGCTGCACGCTCTGCCTAGCCCCAGCATCACTGTGTGCAGAGGATGCCATGTTCTGGTCCTGTGCCTGGGTTGATCTCTTTTTTTTTTCTATTGTATGTGTGTCCCACTGCAGAAGAGTCACCGTGTGAGAGCAGAATGTGCCAGAACGGTGGGAGGTGCCAGGTGGTCAACGGGACAGCAGAGTGCTTGTGCCAGCTGGGCTATACAGGGGCAGACTGCCAGACAGGTGGGTGGTAGAAGCAGATGTGGGGGGTGGGGATGGTAGTTCACAACTGAGCAAGCTGCTCTACCACCCTGCTTCACCTCAGCTGTAGTGCTGGGAGTGGAGCACTCGGTGTTGCCAGTAGCGCTGACTCTTTGTTTTCCCGGCTGTCGCCTTTCCCCTCCCGAGCACCCTGCAGCAGGGGGGCAGTGGGTGGTGCAGCAGCCTGGTGGTGCTGGCCTGTGGTCTGACTGCCCCTGCTGGGCTCCCCTTGCAGAGGTGAACGAGTGTGAGTCCAGCCCGTGCCTGAACGGTGGGCACTGCATCGACCTGGTGGATAACTACACATGCGTGTGCCTGGAGCCCTTCGTGGGACAGCGCTGCGAGACAGGTGCCCGCTCCTGCTGGCGCCCTGGGAGGGGCCCTTCCAGGGACTGTCCCTTATGTTCCACTGATCGTCACAGCCCCTCTCCCAGGCCTGAGCTCTGCTCATCACTCGCTTGCTTTCCCCCAACCAGACTCCTCTTCCTGTGAGGACTGGAGCTGCCGGAACCGGCAGACGTGCAACTACATCCGCCCCGGCCGCTACATCTGCACCTGCTCCCCAGGCTACTATGGCAACAACTGCCAATATGGTGAGTGGAGGTGCACCTCGGCCAGCCCAACACAGGAGCTGTGTCTGGGGGAGCTGGGTGGGAAGGGGCAAATGGCTAAAAGGGGGCTGTGCCACCCGTAGGTGCTGCCAGAAGCTGGCAGGCGAGTTGTGCAGTGGGGTTGTGGTGCTGCCAGGAGAGAGAGCTTCTGGCATGGCTTGCTGAGCCATGGTGGAGTCTATGGCATGAATCTGCTAGACCAGCTCTGCCCCAGCTTTCCCAGGACAGTGGGTGTTCCAGCCCCAGGCTGGGATGGCTCTGGCTCAGCCTGCTCCTTCCCCACAGGTGGGCCCCGTGTGCCTGGTGCCTGCCTCTCCCATCCATGCCAGAATGCAGGCAGCTGCCTGGAGACAGAGCAGGGCTACGTCTGCAAATGCCAGGAGGGCTACACCGGGCAGGACTGTCGAGACAGTGAGTACCAGGGAGTCTCTCTGGCGGAGTGTGGCATCCCTAGGGGAACCCTTGCCCTCCTGAAAGGGAGAAGCAGCAGCCCTGGAGAGCCCATTCAGGACTCCTGGACTGAATAGCAGGTCTGTCC
>NW_008625658.1:0-1216 GCF_000691845.1 Merops nubicus | reverse complement strand
AAGGAGGAGGTGTCTGGGCGGAGCTCACGGCAGCCACTCACCTAAATTCCCCCTGTGGGTGGCATCTGGCAAGGCTGCTTCGCTGTCCCAGCCCTGTAAACAGGAAGGGTCCTTGGAAGCTTTGATCTCCTCTCTTGCAGAGCTCTCGGAGGGCTGCGAGTGTCGCAACGGGGGCAGTTGTCTGGAGGGGAATGTCACCATTTGCCAGTGCCTGCCTGGGTTTTTCGGTCTCCTCTGTGAATTTGGTAGGTGAGGGCTTCTCGCTCACTGTGTTCACTCCCTCTCTGGGGTGCTTGAACCAGGCAGGCTGTGGACAAGCAAGGAGATGCTCTGCCCTTGTCTTAGCCTAGCGTGGTACTAGGGGCATGCACTGAATTTGAGCCTAGAAATGTTGTCCCTTGGTGTGGAAGCAATGCTTCCACCTCTGTGCCTCTCCCAGACCCAGCCCGACACCCATGGGTGGGGAGGGAATGGCAGCCTTCATGTGCTCCTGCTCTAATGCTCATTGGGCATCCAGGCTGGCCCTTGCTGTTCAGATGCTTTGTGGTGTGGGGTACAGAGGGTCCCTCCTGCCTCATCAGACCCTGCAGAATTAGGAGAGCCCTGATTCTGGCCAGATAGCCAGCTGAGTGCCCTCCTGCTGCTGGCTGATGGAGGCTGGCATGGGTCATGTATTTGCAGAAGTCACCACCACGCCGTGCAACATGAACACACAGTGCCCAGATGGTGGTTACTGCATGGAGTATGGTGGGAGCTACCTCTGCGTCTGCCACACCGCCTATGGCACCAACCACAGTGAGTCTCCTTCTGGAAAGGTGTGGGACCAGCCCTGGGGAGGGCACGTGACGGGCCAGGGGGATGAGCAGGGGATGCAGTCATCAGCTGGGGAGCAGCCCTCCCGCCCTTGGACACCCTCCGTGACCCCCTCTGTTTGGCTTTGCAGCGATGCCATCCCCCTGTGACTCAGAGCCCTGCCTGAACGGGGGATCCTGTGAGGTTCACGATGACTCGTACACCTGCGAGTGTCCTCGGGGCTTCCTTGGCAAGCACTGCGAGAAAGGTATCTGCACGGAGCTCCCTGCTGGCCCCAGCACCTGGGAGGGTGTGGGAGAAGAGCTGCTTGGGGGATCCGAGCGACTGCTTGCTGAGGTGCAGCTGGAAGTGGCTGCAGATTATCCTCCCTGGTCCCGCAGGGTGGAGGGAGGGCCCCCGACAG
>NW_008625657.1:0-2161 GCF_000691845.1 Merops nubicus | reverse complement strand
CTGGCCGGGAGGGAAGGAGCGCGGGCAGAGCCGGGCCGCGGTATTTATCGCGACGATTAATTCTTGAACTATGCAAGGAAGCAGCGGGGGGAAAGGGAAGAAAAAAACCGTCTCCCCGCTGCCGAAGAGCACCCTGCTTCTCGGAGCAGCTATCAAAGGGGCGCTCCCAGCCAGCCGTCTCTCATTCTGGTGAATCAAATTTATGTGCAAATATAGTTATTTATTTGCTGGCACCTCCTTTGACTGCAGGACACACGCTAGCGGCATCGGAAATCGAGCGGAGGGTTACAGTCCCCCGCAGAAGGAGGGGAGGGTGCGCGGAGGAAAGTAAGAGGCGGCCAGATCCAAGTCCAGTGTTAGGAATTAAAGTCGTGGCTGAGCGCTCTGTAAATACGCCTGTGACTCCCTGGATTGTTGTTTGTTCTTTTTTTTTTTTTTTTTTTTTAACTCCGGCGGCCGCTCACGTTGTTTATCCCCGCGGCTGGCGAAGGAAAGCGGTCAGTGGGATGCAGGGGACACAAAAAATCTCCGCGAGAGGCTCAATTTACTCGAAGTATCTTTTTATTGAAAATACAGCACAGAAAATGTACGGCTAAGTAATAATTAAAATCACGTGTAAATATTGTGCATGGGAAAGTGTGGTTCTAATTAGTTTTACACCGCTATGTGGGCTGTCTCTCTCCCTCTCTTTTTCCCCCTCTCTCCTCTCTTTCTTTCTTTCTCTTTTCATGCCTTCCCAACAGTTTAATCCGAAATCTTACAGGGATCCTGTTTTAACAACAACACCCCCCCCCCTTTTTCGGGATGACAAAGGCCCATAATGAAACTATTATCCCCCATTAGAGTTCGAAAATTAGGGAACAGTTGCAAGATCTCCACAAACAAGGATCCCGTTATTTTCTAACAATTTAAGAAATGCAAATAAAGCTCTCCTCTGCTATTTTTTGTGGCCATTGTATGCACACGCCGTAATAGAAAAAAATAATTGTATTTCTTTCCTGGAAAGAAGGAACTCGACGTCACTTGTATTTATTATTAAGACTCAGCTGTGGTGAAATGTGATTGTAGAACTTCCTTTTTCCATTCAGAAAAAATAATCTTAGCTGCAGGAGTCCTGGATGTTTATATTCGAATTTGGGTTCTCAACTTGCAGCGGGTTTCATTTTTTTGGTTCCTCACCAAAAATAATAGCAAATGAATAACAATAACAATAAGGCATAAAAGAACGTGTCTAAATTTTTATTTCCCTGTAAAATTGTGCATTTGATCGCTGCCGGCATCCAAGCGGCAGGAGAGGGTGTACAGAAAGCAAGAGATAAAATATAGCAAGTAATTACAGACGTCTTTCACGCGGTCACGTTGCTGACAATAACGTTGGAGTACTCGCCTCTTTTCGTCTTTTTAGATCAGTTTTTCCCAAAAATACATTTTATACACACGCCACTAAGGCTAGCGGGGGGGCTAGAGTGGGCTTCGTAAAAACTGAGTTGCAGATTACTTAAGACTTTGGTGGTTTACACACTCGGGGGCAAAAGACCCCCAAACTGGTCAGAAAAAGTCTCCCACATCAAACTGCGATATGAAATCGGAATTGCCAGGAACGAAGCACCGCTGGAGCGATCGCGCCTGAATAAAAACACTCCTTGCCCTCTATCCCGGTATAACCAAATTAGCAGAGCTCCCATTCCGCTAGCTCTTACCCCCGGCTGCAACAGGAAGGACCCCGTCGGTTTTTATGCGAGGGGCATCTGCAAGCCCTGGTTCATTAGCGACGCTCCGCGGAGGGGGCGCGGGCGCGGGGTGGGAATCCGCGGGCGCTGGCTCTCTCTCCTGAACGGGAAGTTCAGGACCGCCTTTCCCCAGAGTTTCCTGCCACCGCAAACCTCTCTCATGGAACCGCCAACGCTATGGACGCACGGAGG
This sequence comes from Merops nubicus, assembly GCF_000691845.1. Lineage (NCBI taxonomy): Eukaryota > Metazoa > Chordata > Aves > Coraciiformes > Meropidae > Merops > Merops nubicus. The sequence goes on along the minus strand of NW_008625657.1, from coordinate 239 downwards.
TGTTTTGGTACAGTGGAGAGAAAAAAATATTCAGAGTTTGGGGGAATCAGTCCAAAATCAGGATGATGAGATGCAAGAGGAAAATAAAGGGCAGAGGCAAATGCACGTACAAACACCACAGAGGCACGCACAGGCATATACACTGTAAATACACTCCCCGAATGTACACAGCTCCAGCGTCAGGCGCACGGTGTGTGTAGGGACAAACAGAGGCACCGAAATTTGGCTGCGATGCCCCA
>NW_008625656.1:4739-5070 GCF_000691845.1 Merops nubicus | reverse complement strand
GGAGTGGCAGCAATGTCAGCAGGGAGGCCTGCACCAGCTCCTCGCTGGAGCAGGAGCTGGAGGGTGGAGAGAAGGGGCCGGAGCCGAGGGGGGGTCGCCAGCCCGCCCCCTACGCCCTGGGGAAGGAAGAAGCTGAAAGGTAAAAGCCAGAGAGGCTCCTGCTGCTGTGGGGGGGGCTCAGCACCACGGTGGGGTTGCCCCTCTGGGGGGCAAGCAGGGGAGGAAGAAGTAGAAGAGTCTCTGGAAAGTTTCTCCTTGTCCAGGGCACGTGAGATGTTCCCTCTGAAGGGTCCACGGGAGGAACTGTTGCTTGTTTGCTGAAAGAGGTGGG
>NW_008625656.1:4338-4575 GCF_000691845.1 Merops nubicus | reverse complement strand
CTCAGCTGAAGGTCCAGCCACACATGGACGGCCACTGCTCTGTGTGCTCCTCTTCCCCCTGCTCTGCCCACGAGCTGCAGATCCCCTGGCTCATTACTTGTGTTTAGCTTCTCCTTAATGATGCCTCTTAGGACATCAGTAACCCACCAGTGAGCAACCAGCAGCTCAGGCTCTGCTCCCACCACTGAGTCCCTTCCAGAAGCCATGGGGGGGTCTCCTCATGGCCAGGCAGGACGG
>NW_008625656.1:3771-4217 GCF_000691845.1 Merops nubicus | reverse complement strand
GGGTTTGAGGGCAGGGGAGGAGGCTGCTGCTGCCCACAGGGGGACATGGGTGCCCAGGGAGGGCAGGTCCAGCTGGGGCTGTGGGACCTGTGAGGAAGCTGGAGAGGGACTCTGTAGGAGGGGGGGTCGTGGTAGGGTGGGGGGTGATGGCTTTGAACAGAAGAGGGGAGATTTAGATTGGAAATTAAGGAGAAATTCTTCACTGTGAGGATAGTGAGATGCTGGAACAGGTTGTCCAGAGAGGTGGCAGAAGCTCCATTCCTGGAGACTTTGATGGTCAGGTTGGGCAGGGCTCTGAGCAACCCCCAGTGAGGTTCTGACCCTGATCTTGTTTTTACAGATCACAGTCATTTATATCCCCCTGGCCATGGGAGAGCAACAGTGGCAGTGAAGGGAAGGATGTGGGGGGAGCATCAGATGGTTTGGGTGGGACAGGGAACTTCCGC
>NW_008625656.1:2093-3292 GCF_000691845.1 Merops nubicus | reverse complement strand
CCACGCTGCTGGGGGGCAGCCCAGCCCGTGGCTGCTGGAGCAGGGGCTGGTGCCCGAAGCAGCAGGAGGGGCTCACAGGGGTTGAGTGGTTGGGGTTTGATCTCCCAGGTCCCTGCTGCAGCACCAGTGGCCTCCTGGGGAAGGTCTGTTCCCTGCAGGGGCTGCAGAGGCCACCGTGGATGCTGCAGGTCACTAATCCCTCGTGTCCTCCACCCACACGTTCTCCCTGTTTTTTCCAGTGCTTGAGCTAGGCAGGTGTATTATGGGATGCAAAGCTGCTGGGTAGGGCAGGAGGGGGGGAGGACTGTGCCTGGGCTCTGACAGAAAGGCTTAACCTGTGGAAACCTTCTGCTGGAGCAGAAAAACCAGCCAGCCACGGGGTGGGTTTGCTCCTAGCTCCATGTCTATCCAGCCCCAGCCCTGCTGGGGGTGGCACAGGGCAGGCACCAGGTCTCCTAGCTTTAAAAATAAAATATAAATATTTTTGAAGCCAGATGCCACTAGAGGGAGCAGATATTCCTGCTCAGAGCACAGCTTCCACCTGCGTGCCTGGAGCTGACACCACAGCTCAGCCAGACCCTGGCAGTGGCTCACTCCAGTCCCTCAGCCCTCGTGTCCTGGCTGGAAAAAAGTCACATTCCCTCCTGGCCCTTCCTCCCCCGAGCCAGCAGACTGGGCCTGCTGCAGAGCCCTGGGAGCTCTGCCCAGAGCCCAAGGTCACTGGCACCTCCTCAGGAAGGATTCCTGAGCCTTGGTTGTGTTCCCATGTTGCTGCTGGAGCAGGAGGTGCTGTGGGTGGGAAGGGGAGAGGTGGTTGGACCTGGTAGGTGGGACACTTGCAGCAGGGATGGAGTGGGCAAGGAGCTGCAGAGACATCAGTGTCACCAGAGGATGGTGGATCCCTGTGGAGGCAGCTGCTGGGGGTGCTGGGATGGGGAGTTTGCTCCACGGCCCGTAGCTGGGCAACCCTTGGAGGTTTTGTCCAGCTCTGGGTTCTGCACTGCTCAGATCCCCTCTGAGGCTTCTCCAGCCCCAGGGCTCTCAGCCTGGCCTGGCACAGAGCTGCTCCAGGCTGTCAGCATCTTTGTAGCCTCCCCTGGACTCTCTCCAGTGGTTTGTGGTCTCTCTTGACCTGGGGACCCCAGAACTGGACCAAATACTCCACACAGGGCCTCACTAGGGCAGAGTCGAGGGGCAGA
>NW_008625656.1:0-2015 GCF_000691845.1 Merops nubicus | reverse complement strand
GGATGGTTGGGTGTTGGTCTGTGCAGGTTTTGCTGTTTTTGGAGGGGCTCCCTGACCCTGCACAGCAAGTGGAGTTCCCAGGCTGGTGGGGTAAGATCCTGAGCCCTTCTCTGGGAGCTGCTGTGGGATTGGGCTCGTTGCCTGGCTGATTCCACCCCCCATGGTGTGGCTCCTGAGTCAGCTCCTTCCCTTCTTCACACCACATGCTGTGAGTGAATGTGTTAATTTATTCCTCCCTCCAGTGGTTTGGCTCCTTGGGTCCTTTGTGCACGATGTGAGATCAGAGGGGGAGGTTCTGGCTGTTGGTTTCATCACTGATGACAATATCCCTCTATGCTGGGCAGGTGGTCAGCAAAAGGAGCCCCTCAGCAGCTCCACAGCCTCCCCCGGCCCTGGACTCTCCCCAGTGGTTCCTGCTCTCTCTGCAACTGGGCAGCCCAGACCTGGAGCCAGGACTCCAGAGGTGGCCTCAAGAGAACAAAGATGGGCAGGAGAACCTCCCTGGACCTGCTGACCACTCCCCAGGAGACCACTGGCCTTCTTGGCCCTGAGGGGACATTGCTGGCTCCTTGTTGACCCCCAGGACTCTTGGTAGCTGAGCCACGAGCAGGAGGCAGCTCAGCAGAGGTCGGGCAGTTGGTGGCTCTCAGTGACCCCTGGGTGAAGCTTTTCTTCCCTCTCCCTCCACTTTTGCTTGTAAGCATTAAGGTGTTTACCACGTGGGTGCCCAGGGTGAGCAGAGGTGAAGCAGTGGCTGGTATTGAGCCAGGTCTTGAGCTGATGTGACCTTTTAAGACCCCTCCAGCCTTTCTGTGACACCTCAGCTGCTGCTGGCTGCCTGCCCGAGGCCCTGGTGGGCGTGGGAGGGGAGGGTCAGGCTGCTCTGTCTCAGCCCTCCTCGGTGGAGAGCACTGCACAGGGGTCATGGAATCACACAACAGGTCTCAGGGGAGACCTTCTGGCTCTGCACAGCTCCTGGCAGGAGCCTGGAGCCGGGGGGGGGTTGGCCCAGGGCAGGGGTGGAGTCCCCACCCCTGGGGGGGTTTCAAAACCATGAAGATGTGCTTCTGAGGGACATGGTGCTGAGGGGACCTGGCAGTGCTGGGTTAACAATTGCACTCCAGGAGCTGAAAGGTCTTTTCCAACCTAAATGATTCTGTGATTCCTTGATTCTATGATTTTTCAGCTTCTGGGTGATGAACCCTCTGAAATAAAGTCCCCGGACAGCTGGAGAAGATGCTGAGCAGAAAATCCATTTCCAGCATAGAGCTAAAAACTCCTCAAGATCCAACCCCCCTTCCTCAGACCACTCTCAGAGATGGGAGAGCACAAATGTTCCCACCCTGCATTCCCTGCCCTGGGCCAGGCTGGGAGCTGAGGTCAGGAGCAGAGCTCTGGAGCTGTTTGTGTCTCACACCCTCCCCCGAGGTCTCCGTGGTGGGAGCAGCACCCAGAGCAGGGGAAGGTTTGTCCTGGCGCTTCCCTAGATCACCAGACCCAAAATCCAGGTTACATAACTGCAGAGGAACCTGTCTTGTCACTTGTTTGGGAAGCAGAGGCTGTAATTAAGAGTATGAAGCCTCCCCGGGCGGGGGATTAGGAGCCAGGATTTCGTTTCTATTCCCAGCGCTGCCTTTTGCTATTTCAGTCCCTTCACTTTCCCTGGTTATAAAAATAAAAGCCTTGCTGCTGGCCAGGCCGTGGTGGAAAGGCCACTTCCTGTTCTAGAGAGGACAAAATGCTTCATTTATGGGGGTTTTTTTAGTTGATTAGATGGTTCCTGCTCTGTCAGGGGCTCCCGTGATAAAGCTGCCAGGAGCAAACTTGGAATCAGGGAGTTGTTGAGGTTGGAGAAGACCTTTGAGGTCATTGAGTCCAACTATTGACCCAGCACTGCCAGGTCTCCACTGTCCCATGTCACTGGGGTCTTCCTGGAGCCTTTTCAATCCCCAGTGTAGGGTATGAATGGAGAGATCACCTCCCAAGTGTCCCCCACCCCAGCTGGGGAAGGTCCA
>NW_008625655.1:12280-17122 GCF_000691845.1 Merops nubicus | reverse complement strand
CTGCATGGGCTCAAAGCAGGTGAACTGCTGAGCAACTTCAGCTCTGGAGAAGGTCTGTGAAAGAAGCCTCCAGAGGGTCAATAACATCTTGCAAATGGGTTCAGAGCAAGGGAGTGATTTAAAATAAAGCTGCACAAAATGTACTTCCTGCAGCCTTCTCTCATCAGAGACAGGATCACACTGGGGCTCAGCCTGTTTGGAAGCTTTTTATCTTGTCCTCCAGAACTTAAAATTACTATGCACAAAAAGAGTTTCTAGAAGCACTGAAAAGAGCTTTCTAAACATTGCTGCACTCCTTCAGACCCATTTCATATCTGCTGGAACTTGCTGAGAGCCTGGAGCAGAAGCTGAGACACAGATATGTGTCAATCATCTCTACTACTCACAGCCAGCATCCAAGTTAAACCCAAACCAGAATAATTCAGAAATTGATTTTGTTACGTTCTTCACTGATAAAAGTTGATGGAGAAATGGGGCAGTGGATGATTAAGTTTCTTATCAGTTTTTAGAGTCATTACAAGATTTCCTGTTGTGATTGCAGATCTGACAAACGTACAGATAATCAAAACTTATCTTAGAATGAGAAATCACAGAAATATCCTCAACTAAGTTAAGCTAAAAGTAAGAACCAGAAGTGTTTCAGCAAAACCCCAACCACATCCAACCCACATTGTTATAGTTCCCACTAAGATGCCTCCTGTGCTGCACAGCTCCACTGGAAAGCCAATGTATCTCCTTATCCTTTCACCAACATGCACAAAATCCTCTAAGTTGGTGGCAATCTTTACAGCTCTTGGTGAACTTGCCTATTTATACCTCCAGCAGCTACAAACCTGCCTTCTAGCCAGTGGAGCTCCCAGTCTGGGCTGTTGCTCAGGGTTATCCCAGCCCAGACACACAACCCAGCATTTGCTTCTGCAATAAAACAACTCTTTGAGAGGAGTCTGGGTTATTTCAGCCTTCTCCAGACCACTCAGCTTGGAATGAAGGTCATTACACGTTGCCACTTATTCTTTTATAGTATTGGGGGGAAAAAATGGCCAGAGGAAAGAAGGAACTTCTACTAATATCACTAATACAAAATTTAGAAGAAGGGGTCTAAGTTCCAAACATAATATAAAGCCAAGCTATAAAATTAAAGTCATATAATATAAAGTAGTATTTATAAGTAGTATTTATAAGTAGTATATATAATATAATGTAGTATTTCTGGTTTAAACCTTAAAGAAGGCAGCTTATATAATATATAGCAGCAGTGCTTTCCAGGAAGAGTAGATTGAGCTTTTAATTGTTCAGGAAGAAAACCTTTCAATTTATTTTCATGAGGAAAAAAGCAACAGATGTCAAGAGTGGATTCAGAGCACTTTGAGTCTCATGTTTTCTACTTTTCTCCCTTCACATTTCCAGCCCTCAAATAATATCACATCATAACTTTCTTCTGAATCATTAAAAAAAAATAAGGAAGAATCCATCTCAGGACTCATTCCTTCCATTGTGGCTAAGGTTCATAATTTGCACAAATGTCATGAAAATGCAGAATATCAACACATTGAGGAGTAAACCTGCCATTATCCCACAGCACCCACAACACCCAGTCATCTGAGGACCAAGGAAAGAGGAATGACAAACAAGAATCTGCTGCTCACCATCATCTTTTGGGGTAAAGAACCAACCTTGAACCACCTAGACCAGAGCTATGATGTCAGACCAGGAGTTACAAAAGAAATGGGGAGAGATAACATTATAATGAATTACTAGAAACAGTAATAGTCCAATATTCAGGAGGTACTTAAGGAGATTTATGAGATGAGTGACCACAAGATAGGAACATCTCCAGAAGGGAACTGGGGAGAGTGTGCTCTCCATTCTCTCCCATGCAATAATTATAGTAATGGTTAATAATATCTTATTAACCATTTCAAATGCTGTGCCATAGCTGTGGGGTCTCTGCTGCTCCTCTGCAGAGTCACCACATGTTACTAAAACACTGTATTTCCACACAAAACTGTCATGTCCACATTCCCTGATAAGACACTGCCTCCCTGCTCCTCCTCCCGAGGGAACTGTGGCTAGAGAATAACCATTTACCTCTCCATTCTTTCTCTTCCCTTTTCCTTCTTTTTCCTTCCACCCTCCAATCTGGTTATTTTTGGACTGCCAGTTGGGTTTATTGCTCTTTTTCCCTGCTAAAATAAAAACAAACAACAGTTACACTTCAGATTCTGGGCTGAAGCACGAGATCTGTCTCCAGCATGAGTCAGGTTTTCGTGCCCGAGGTGCAATGGCATCTCCTGTGACATTAAAGCAAGCCTGGGTTTAATCTAAAGGCAGCTTTCCAAACCACAGGCAAGTTCTGCTTCTGGATCTGCACGTGCAGTTTTTTGACTCCTCTGCTAACTCTCCACAATCCTGAGGAGAACTACAGCCTGAGAATCCAGTGCTGGCTGATCTGTGCCTAGTCTTAAAGAATGAAAAATGAGTTTTTCCAAGCTGAACTACAATGGCAATTTAGAATACACACAGCAAAATGAGAATATTTACAACCTAAAGAACTCTTTCTGTTTGATACATCTTCTTCATTTCAGACCAGCTTTTATTACACCTGGCTTGTTTCCAAGCACCTCGAAGCTTACTCCTTGGAGATGGTATTTTTGTAAGGAATTGAGCATCTCCAAGCCAGTAAACAATGCAACAGTGTCACCTTCTCACTTCTAAATGAAGGTCTGAAGGAGGGAGAACGTGATGCTCTTCCAGCAAGCACAAAGATTTCCCCAGCCCTGATTTCTTAACGTCAGGCATGAAGACCCAGCTGAAAGCAGTCTTAAGGTTTGAAATACTTTTCTCTGTAAAAGGAGATTTCCAGTGCCTGAACAAATTCTGTTTTCCTCTGTAAAATCCACCGTGGCAAACAGCTGGCAGGGTGATGTGGAGGTAATGTGTGTAGCCCTCAGCTCTCCTGCTTTTCCAGAGGCTGGTGAGGAAGGGATAAACTGGGTGGAGTTCTGTGTGGCCCACGAGGCAGACTGCGTGTGTTGGCTTCCAGGGCCACATTGTCCTTCAAGAAATATTATGGGCTACTGCTGATAAAAATAGTTCTTATTTTCAGGGTAATAGGTGAAATGGAAGCAACACACAGCAGCTTTTCAACAGGGTGAGGCTGAAGGGAATTGAGCCATCAAGGGAGTTACATGAATGAGAACTGCTGAAGGAGGAGGTGGAAAAGAGAAACCTGCTGACAACACTCTGGGAGAGCACCAGAAAAGCTAAAAAAACCTTGATGAAGCACAGGAAGGACTCCTCCCTTTTCTGAAGGGGATTCTGCTGATAAAGCACCTGACTCAGTGACTCAGAAAAAGACAACCTCTTTCAAGAAGGCATCCAAACCTGGTGCTTAAAGATTATCCAGCCTCAGAGGGGTCTTTTCACAGCCCAGACATGAGGACTTCCTGGGAGAGCATAACAAGGGAAGAAGCTCAATGCCAAAAGGTTTTAGGCTGCCAGCTCTTAACCTGAACCTGAACAGCCCCTGTTACATTGAGGTTTCAGGGAATTCAGGCCAACCATCCCATTGACCACCTGGTATTCCAACTTAGTGTAAAATCTAAGAGCCAACTCCGTGTTCTCCATCTGTGCTTTCAAAGGGTCAGTTAAATAATAGGTCACACAGCCTTTATCTTATTTAAAATTTATGAAAGGCTTCTATCTTCACTTGAACTAACACAGGAATTTTCATTCCTGGGTTTACAAGTCTGGTATCCACATTGGGATATCCTCAACTTGTGATAAGCTCAACAAAAGTTGCCAGGGTTTGTGACTCCAGAGTTACAGCAGTTAGTCTCCTACTCTCTTAGGGCTAATCAAAAGAGAGAACTGATGTATCTTTAGATACTAAGGTATTGTTTTGGCAGAGAACAGCAAGACACAGATCTCTGAGTCATTGCCACCTGGTTCCTCCAGCAGGCACCTCCCAGGTGCAGGTGAGCCAGCAGTACTGCTGGGGACAAAAAGCAATGCACGTGTCCATCACTGCCAGGCTGCAACAGAGCACCCAAACTGATGGGTCAGATAAATCAAAAGCAAACACAGAGCTCACTGAGACTAACAAATCATCAGAATGCTCCAAAATAACTTCTGAGGGGTTAATAAAACAAGGTCTGAAAAGGTGTGAGACATCAGAGTTGTTTCTCTAAGCTCACTGTGCCCTCTGTTGATCACTATCATTCTCTTTACAGCCATGTGGTGACAAGTTCTCCCAAGACCCTGTCTTGTTCAGCAGAGTCTGTGACTGCCTAGTCCATGAAACATCAGAGCAGGATATCCTCAGGACCCTTCCTTTATTTTATGCTGAGCTTGAAAAAACACAGAGTGAACAGGGCAAGAGATTATAGAAAGAAATAAATCTGTTTAATAGTTAAAATCACCAAACGTCTCCCCCAAACCCCTGTATTCCTCCAAACCACAACGTCTCCCCCAAACCCCTGTATTCCTCCTGGCCACAGAATTCCTATGTGACATCAAACTACAACAAATAAAATCAAACAAACTTTTTATAGCTGGTCACTACATTAGTGTTTCTCCTTTTGAGAGTACCCTCAACAAGGCTTTTGATATAATTTGTCAAAAGACTCAGAGCTGAGGACACCACAGGATGAACAGCAGCACTGCCTTGCCATGCTGGATATTTTGGAAGAGAAGGGAGCTACAAATCACTCACCCATGCTCTCCAGCACTGGTACAGACAAAAAACCACAACAAATATATTCCTATCCCTCAGACCCAAATGCCACGTTCACTTTTCTGCATTGGAATGGCCATATGTGATGCTACATGTTTTGTTTTTCC
>NW_008625655.1:0-12264 GCF_000691845.1 Merops nubicus | reverse complement strand
AAAGAGGGACCTGAACAGCTTTCCAAAGTGTATTCCCAAACCTCTTGAGTTCTCCTGAGGAGGGAAAGGAGATGAGAATTTTACACCCTGCTAACACACCATCAGGCACACAGTTTTTTCCTGCTGGGTGTGCCAGAAAATAATAAAGATAGAAACACATCACTTTCTGAAAGTATTCACAGAATTTTGGTGGTTACCTAAGGGTTTCTGCCACTTTTTCCAAGAGCTCAAACTATCACCACCAACCTTTGGCTCAGTTCCTTCCACACTCACTTAGGGTGTCCCTCTTTGCTCTGGCTTAACAACCAGTACAACTGCACCAGTCCTCAGTCACCTTCCCACCAGAACCTCTGCTGGTTGTGCTCCAGACACAAACCACAGGGACTGAGGTGACTTCCCACAGACTTATCTTTTGCTGGAAGCTTCTACATATGGTGGCTTGGTGTTTTACTGCATCTTCCACAGTTCCCAGCTGTGGACTTTATATTTAGATAGGGACAGTATTTGAGCAGCACCTGTTGGGACAGGACAAGGGGGGATGGTTTGAAACTAAAAGAGGGAGATTTAGACTAGAGAGGAGGGGGGAATTTTGTATGCTGAGGGTGGTGAGCCCCTGGCCCAGGCTGCCCAGAGAGGTGGTCACTGCCCCATCCCTGGAACCATCCCAGGGGAGGTTGGACACAACTCTGAGCACCCTGCTCTAGCTGGGGATGTCCCTGCTCCCTGCAGGGGTTGGACTGGGTGACCTTGAAAGGTCCCTTCCCTCCCAACCCAGTCTGTGATTCTAAGACCCTATATTTATCCTATAGGACGTGTTTGCTCTGACTGGCATTTCATGAACCTCTCTCTGGGACTGTCTTCTGTCCTATGCTGTCATCTCACAGACATTTATTTGCAGTCACATGAATCTTGGGCTTTGTTACAGGATCTGCTGACTCTAAATCACTCTGTGCTGACGATGCTTCTTTCACCCATGCCTGTTCCTGTCTCCTGTTAGTCTTTAACAGCCAGATGTCAATTCATATCCTTTCACAATACCTCCAGCAGCTCAACAGAATTTTCCTCTTTTCCCCTATAATTCTGGCACTTCCAGATCCATTTTTCTCCTACGATCATGCATTAAAGTGTTTTGCTCACTGATCTCCCATATCATGGTTAGCAAGCTCCTTTCTCTAGAAATCTTATTTAGGCTTTATCTCCACTGCAGAACCTGCTGCCCTGGTGCCACTCCAAGCAAGAACACACAAGGTGATGATGGAAAGTCTTCTGCTGTCTCAAAAGCTTTGTATGCTGCTAGAGGATAAAAAGTTTGTTGATGCACTGTCAATTTTGGAAAAGACTTCCTCTGTCTCAAAATGGCTCCTCAAGCAATAGTGTATTGAACTAGACCCCCCAAAAGACTGAAGTGACACTAATATGCACATCAGTTCCATTCCCAGAGGACAGTTACTGCAAATATATTCCAAAGGACTTTGAGGCAGCAGAGATCTGAGCTTGTAAAACACATCTGACAAAAAGCAGAGGACTGAAATATTCCCTTTTGGAACGAAGCATTTCAAATTATAACATTTAAAATGTATGCTAAAATATGATGGAGGCCAAACGACAGCTCTTTGTTCCCCATCTGACCACCACCACGAAATATTACTATCAAGAATATTTGTGATGAAATGCATTTAGTAACCAACTTTTGGTTTTTGAAGGTGCTCCATCACATTTTATGTCTCCACAGGAGTCTGCACACCACGAGCACATTCCCAGAGCAGTCTGTACAGTCACGTGCAGATTCCAAGAGAGAGAAATATTTGCACAATCTCCTCCTAGTATCCAGAGGTTTGAAGAATAACTGACTCTAATTCCATCTAAATCATGCTAAACACATAGGAAAAAAAAAAAAAAGAACACCTTAATTTGGAAACTTGAGGAGGTTAAAAACTCATGGCTACAACCCTCGTAGTGAAAATTAATGGATTATTCCCAAGTCTGCAGTTGATAACTTGGTTTTAAGTGTATAACAGTGTCTTCTGTAAACCCATCTCTGCAAGGGCTGGCAGCTTGATCAATATGTATTCCAAACAACATGATGTCACTTTAACCCAGAGAGAAATCCCAGCCCTCTGGACACAGAATTTGAGCACACTGCTGTCCTAATGCTGTGATTAATGCTGTGAGCTACACCCTGCCTAGCCCTCCTAATCTCCGGGCTCTCTAATTTATAGCAGAGATGGATAGGCTATCAGTGGGGAATTATGAGGATTACTAGCTGTTTATCTCTCCTTTGCAGAGACACTTTGCTGCTTATGGAATTACCATAAACCCTCCAGCTACAGTGCCACTTCTGTACTTACCCAGAAGCCCAGCTACCTATTGGGGGCAAAATGTTTTGGGAGCCAAAATATTAGACCACATTGGAGTGGATGGGTGTATTTCTTTTTTCTGTAAAAGGAGTTGAACATACTGTCAAGACCTGTCATGTCACTTTGCTGGTAATTTGTCTGCAGGTTATCTTGCATTCCCTTGAAATCCAGTGCTGTGATCTTGTCTCCACTAATTAGAACTCAGCATTAAGGCCGGGAGGTTGCCCTGGAGCATCACCAGGGGTGAACCCATTAAACATGTATGCCAAGCCCTGTCTGCACTCCCAGCAGCTTACCTAACCCACTTCAAAAGATTTCAGCTTGATGGCCACCAGGAATGATCCTGACTTTCATACTCTCTGAAAATGAAGAGTTCCCTCAATGCTTCCACAGAAAGTCCTTGTGCTACGGAGCACACGTTTCATCCTGGGGTGAAACTGAGCAAAGACTTGGAGGGAAAACAGGAGTGGTCTTTGGTTTGGTTTAGTTTCCTGAAGAAGGAAGGAATAGAGAAGGAAGGAGATCCCTTAACACTTCTTCTACTGACTTTAAAAAATCTGAATCTGTACAAAACAACTTTGCAAATTGCAAAAGAAATTTAAGCATGAGATCTGTCAGTAAGGTAAATCTGAACCCTTGTATACTACATTTTTAATAATTAAAAGTGTCCTCCAACACCTATTAAGTATAGCCAGGGTATTTATAATCAGGATATCTCTGTAACCACCATTTAATCAAGTGACCATTGAGCACTATTATTCAGCTGATTTGTATGTATTTTATAGCTACATATTTGTTCATATTTCAGCTTAGATAAAAATTTGAGCCTACCTTATATATAAGGATGTTCTTACTCAACTCCTAATTGAGATAAAACTTTTACTACTTAACAAGCCTGTTAAATAGGAAACATTAAGAACAGATAACTTAAAAGTTCTAATTCTATGCATTGGAAGAGGTGCATGTGCATGTATATTTATAAACATAATAAAAAGAGTTACAACAGATAGATACTTCCACACTTCAAAGTCACAACATAGTGTCTTTGATTGTCATTGTGCACTCATTTGTATCTGTCTGTGCTTACTTCATATTCAAAGACCTTAACAAAGAAAACTGTTAAAAACTTAATAGCTGGTTAAAATAAGAACTCCTTTATTCTCTGCATTGTCTTCATGCACTTGTTTCTTTTATCTGCACACAACTTTTCAAAGACTTCATTTTTTAAGGCTTAAAAAACCCACAACACTCAACCAGACCCAAAGTGCTTCATGCCTGAATTCCTTTCAGAACACTCCAAAATGTCTCAGCACATAAAACCCACCAGTGAGGTCATCCAGGTCCTTCCTCCAAGGTATCCCACCTAGGAACCGTGCAGTCCACCAGCCCAGTCTCAGCTCACATTTCTGCAACCCTGTCATGACACCTTCTGCAGTTCTGTCCCATCATCTAACCTCTGGTCAGCTCCTCAGAGAGTATAAACCAGCAGAAATTCATTCCTACTTTCAGTTTTTTTCTACTTTCAGTTTTTTCCTGCTTTTCAGTTTTTTTTTTAGTTCCTCAGTCATCTCTTGCAGCACAGGACCTCATTTGCCTGCTGGGACCATCTAGGCTTGTCTTATCTAATAAATTCCCTACCATCACGTGTGTTTGCATGCTGGAGATACTCTGATCTTTCCTCTTCCCTGAACTCCAAGTTTATTCTCTGAGGGAAGGAAATGATTTTATCTGAATGAAGTAATTTGGCTGAAGAGACAGGTACCTACAGGAAATTTAACAACATCCCAATAGGTTCTAGAGATCCAATAAAACAAAAGGTGTGAGGCTTTTACTTTAAAAATGGCCATCTAAATAAATAGGTGTTGATGGATGAAACGTGGGTAAGTCATGTTATCAACAGAACTGGCTCACTCCTCAAGTGTCCATCACCCTGCTCCCAATAAAACTGTTCTTGTCAGTTCTGATGGAGATATCCCAACCTTTATTTGTGATATTCCCCTGCTGACTGCTCCACACCAGACTGTACTCCAGGGACACGACCAGTACAGCAAAGATTTAAGGGGTGGAGAGTGAGGAGACAGGTGGAAAACTGGCTACTCAACTTCTTGTGTCCACATTATTTGCTTTTCTCCACTTGGCTGTGCATATTCTTTCAATCACAAATTGTGGAGGTTTTTTATCTCTTTTTAAATGAAAAAATATGTTAAATTACACAGCCATTTAGGAAATATGGATTATAAACCCATAATAGGAATAGCTAAATCATATTCCCATGAAATATCCTATGGAGGATATTTCGTTTTAGAGAGGATTTTAGGTGTGCTTTCCATCACTGCACTGGGAGACAGGGTGAATTTTACCCCACGTCCCTGATTTTATTCCCTGTTGGAACAGAGACACAGATCAAGTGTTTACTGCACTTGGGTGCTTCTGTCTTCTTTGCATTTCATGCAGCTTGATTTTCTCTGGCAGCATAAGTTCTTGCTAGGTTATGTCTGCAGGGAGTAAATTCTAGTTACAGACAATGATCAGGAGGGAGGGCTATAAGCTACCTAATTAATTTGATATCATTCTGTATTTAGGACACCAGCTCTGATGGTGGCCAGTCCTGTGCATCCATCATAGAATTGTTTTGGTTGACCAAGACCTTTAAGATCACTGAGTCCAACTGTTAACCCCTCACTGCCCAGTCCCCACTTATCAATGCAAAGTTGCTTTGTTTTGGTGTGGTTTTGTGGAATTCTTTGAAATAAAACACTGGGGATGAGTTCCTTTGCACTCCCCATCAGGTGGAGCAGCTCCTGCTTCCATCTCCCACACAAATCCATAATCTCCACAGGGCTAAGAAGGCTCAAAGTGCAGTTTAAAGGGATGGAGCCCACAGCTAACCTACCAGAGTGGCACTACCTTTACATCAGAAGAGTTTAAAGCCTACTGTAAATAAGAAGGCAGCCTGTGATGTTTTTAAAGGCTAAACGATTTCCCTTAGGAAAAACTTTGCTGCCTTAGAAAATTAAAGATTAAAAAATATTTCATCTTTTCCCTTTTTTTTTTATATATAATAATTTCTGCTCTTCTCACTATTGCTCTAAATAAAAGCAGATACCTCAAGTTCATGCTCTTCATCCAAGCTGAAGTTTTCTGTTAAGAGCCACTATTCTGGCTTCACTCTCATCAGATAGTCACTGCACAGTAACTCCCCTCGTGTTACAAAACCCCACAAAAATAAAACAATTCTTCTTGAAAAAGAAAAATGAGGAGCTAAGTGTGAGCTGGGCAGCAAAGCAGGAGCCCTGTCCTCCAGCAGCACCAGTGCCTGTGGTTCCCAACACATTTACAAGCTCCATTCCATTATGAAAAGAGATTGCCATTACTAATTTCTTCTCATTATTTGCACAAGGTTGGAAATGAGGCACTGTCAGTATGAAAGCAATTCAAAGAGACACCTTCCTATTATCCTGCTAGCCTGTGTCACAGCACTGTCCATTTTATTTATTACTTTGCTGAGCTGGGCTTCCCAAAACAAGCAAGCTGATAGAATTACCACCAAGCAGTTGCCAGCATGATGATAAATATTATTACAAACTAGTGCTGCTCATAAAACAGAGACATAAAACAGATTTCCTTTGACATGAGCTGCAAAAATCCCTCCTTGGCTCTAATGCTTGAAAACCATCACCTGGCTCTGAAGATGAAGTTCATGCACTGATCCTTCCTGGCTGAGGCCACCACACAGCTATTCTTACCTTCGGATTACCAACAAATGTTGGCAGTGATGATGTATTTCTAGAAATATCTGCACTCTGTAAAAAAAAACCACTCTCAGCCACGCCTTTGTCATGATTTAATTCCTCCAGCTCCTTTTCCCTTCCCTTCTCCAACACCCACAGTCACTCCTCCTCCCCACACCACCTCCCCTAACTCTGTTAGTGAAAAGTTTACAGGCAGGCAGCAGGCAAAGTAAGTTTTTATACTTAAAGTGAAAGATCCACTGGTGTACAGCAGCACAACAAGTTGGGGAGTCACATCCCGGCCCTATTCCTGCGGGCCACGCCAGGGCTGGCACAAGCCAGGATAAGTCAAAGACTGAATAAATAAATCCACCAGACAATTCTGGCTAGCAAAGAGGGACATGGTGATTAAGGAAGAAAACGTTGTAAGAAATAAGGCATTGCTTGTGAGGAGATATTCAGGACAGTCAGGTGAAGTGAGGTATAAACCCTCATCAAAATTGCAGCCATCAAGCTGGAAAGGCTGGCAAAGAAAATGAAGAGAGGAGTGATCTTCTGGGCTGGAATAAAGCTAAATGCAGCAGCAGTGAGGAGACTAAAACCCATCTAATGCAGATTACATAATGCTGGACAGTCAGCCCCAAAAGGGTTTCCTAAAGCAGGAGGCATTAGTGTTGGGGCAGATGCTGCTGGAGCAGGAGAGCAAGCAAGCCCTCTGCTCCTCAGAGGAGCTTCTCCAGAGGGTCTGCAGTGGTACCAGCTCCTGGCACCAGCTGGAAACTGAGATGAGGAAAAGACTTGACAGGGAGTGGAAAAGGCACCTGCAAGAATAAGTCTGGAAAGCATCCCAGGGGAGGTTGGATGGAGTTCTGAGCAATCTGCTCTAGCTGGGGATGTCCCTGCTCCCTGCAGGGATGATTTTAAAGGTCCCTTCCAACCCAAACCATCCTGTGATCCTATGATACCACTCACCAAGGTAACAAAGGTGGAGAAGTTACACAAACACACTCTCCCAAGCTTCTGCCCAGCTTTATTCTCATCTTAAATCAAGCTTTTTGTGCCAGAACCACGTCGATTCCTTTGCTGGGGATTCAGAATTATTTTTATCTATGAAAAAAAAAATAAATCGGTGAATTAGGCTTGGAATGATAAATTGTTAGATTGTTACTTGTGATACTTCTAATCATCTATGAATGGCACTTAGCAAGAAAATCAGCTCCTGATGAAGCTCATATGGACTTCATGCTCAGCACTTAGAAACCCCCCACCACGAAGTCAGCTTTCTGTATTAAGGCCAGAGAATTCACAAAACAAGAGAAAAGCCTGTCAAAGGTGTTTCCTTTTCCTTGGGAAGACCTGCTCAACTTTTATTCTTTTATGTATACAAGTTCCACTGTCAAAAGTTATCCTTTATTTTTATCTCATCTTCCCTTAAGACCTGATTAAAAGCAATAGTTTAAAGTATGCAAATGACACACTGCAGGAGAAGACACAGGCACTGTGGGGACACGCAGTGGGATTCTGTGATACTCATGCTTCTTCATAACTTGATTTATCCATTAGCAGATAAATAGGAGCTGTAAATACTCAGGAGATGTTTGCTCAGGGAGCTCGAGTGGCCTTGGTTGTCCTGGGTCATTAATGGAGAAACTCTGGTACAAGTCCTCCTCTTACCCAGCAGCCTACAGACTGTGTCTTCTCGGGAGCACTGAGGCTGTCTGTGCTGCTTTATCAGCAAAACCCCCTCTAATTACCCAGTAATTAGGAATTATTCTGGCCAGGGGAAAAAAAAATCAACTGACATAAAGCAGGAACAAAGAGACAGCTCCTGTTCTCCTCCCTCCTGTGCTCCTGGGGCTGGAGAATCACCCCTGGGAACTCCTGCATTGTGCTAAATGACCAACCACCCCTCCATGGGCAGAGCATGGAGGAGCCCCTGGGATCCTCCCAGGAGTCACCCAGGATTTGGCTGCTATTTGGCAGCTCAAAGTCACAGAATCACTAAACTGGCTCATATTTGGCATCACGCCGTCCACTCAAAATTTTAACAGTGAAAAAAACCAAACTGATCTGGAATATTCATAAAGAAAATCTTTCTTGTGAGGGTGGCAGAGTCCTGGAGCTGCCCAGAGAGGCTGTGGAGTCTCCTGCTCTGGAGAGATCCCAAACCCTCCTGGCTGTGACCCTGGGCACCCTGCTGGGGGTGAGCTGCTGGAGCAGGGGTGGGATGAGATGATCTCCAGAGGTCCCTTCCCACCCCACCATGCTGGGGTTCTGGGATTCTTCACATATAATACCCTCCTCATTTCCACAGTCTCCCATTCTCCACCTGCCACAAAGATGTCCACGAATCAGCATCAAGATTTCAATGGCAGAGAAGAGCAGAGCTTTGCACCAGCATTAGGGCAGGTGATGTACACCCTTGCTACATGAACAGAACTGGAAAGGAAGATGGGGTTTTTGATTCTAAAGACTTTCCATTTCTCCCATTTCCCCTGTATTTTACATGGGAAGGTTTAACCATATGTTCAATTTCGACAAAGCTGATTTAGAAACTGTCAGATTTACAGGAAGTTTGGCAGAACTGTAGGACTAAAAAAAAAAAAAAAATGATCTGGGCTTCAAACTGCTCTTCTACAGACTCAGTTATGCAAGAAGTAGGAAATTATTCCTGGCCAATGTAGACAATGACTTCAACGCAGCAGTTGTCTTCTCTTGGATGACAAACTGCCCAAATTTCACGTGGCTGTTTTGCACCCTGTTATTCCTGAAGGTACAAAAGGAAATCAGTCATCACTAATCATCACTGTTTACTGCTAAGAACAGGCTGAGGGTATGATATGCATCTGCATAAGCCCAGAAAAAGATCATAATTCTGTTAGACATGGTAAGAAAGAACCTCCCATAATAATTCTGCAGAATGGATCTGTGCTGTCATGACCCATCTGGGCATTTCATACTTCTGCTTTCTACAGTTTCCTTTGGCTGCTTTTTCTTTTGTGAGATTAATTTGTTTAGCATTGCTAATTTCTAGTGCATATTGTATTAAAACATGCTTAAAGCTAGGAAAACGGGCAGAAATAATCTGAGATTAAGAGGAACAGATGCTCAAGTGCAATTCAGCTCTCCAGGACTGTGCAGTCTGATGGAGTAGTACAGCACTCTGATGTAGAGAGGAGGAGGTATAACTATCCACATTATGAAGAAAGAGCTAAGGCACCCTAATCATGACCAATATTAATGCCAAAACTCAAGATGGAATTCTAGTGGCATGCTGAAATAAATCCAAAGACAGCTGCTGAAAATACAGAGGTAGTGCAGCTAGTCTGGATTTTAATTTCACAGATGTTCTCTGGATCTCATGATTTATGCTCAGTGCTTTCCTCCTGTCCTGAAAGGGGGCTGTCAGAAAGCTGGGGACAACCTTGTCAGCAGGACAGGGACAGGACAAGGGGGGATGTTTGAAACTAAAAAGAGGGAGATTTAGACTAGAGAGAAGTGAGAAATTTTGGACACTGAAGGTGGTGAGCCCCTGGCCCAGGCTGCCCAGAGAGGTGGTCGCTGCCCCATCCCTGGAAACCTTTCAAGTAAAGTTAGACAGGGCTCTGAGCAACCTGCTGTAGGTGAAAATGCCCCTGCTGGCTGCAGGGATACAGGTCTAGACGATCTCTAAGGGTCCCTTCCAACTCAAACCATTCCATGGTCCACGATTCCTTGCTCAAAGTCATCACTCCAGGCAGTGAAGTGGGTCACAGTGCAAACACTCCTCACACAGCCCCAGTTTCCTTGGGGATGGCAGCTGAAATGTTCAGCACTTGTTGGGTGAGTAAGACCACTGAGAAGGGAACCCCTGCCAAAGCAGAACTGCAAACTGCAGTGTGCTGAATCCAGGAACCTCCCCTGCCTAATACAGACAGGAATGAAACCACAAAACCACCTAAAACACTCTGAAAGGTTTTGCCCAGGGAGAATTCGCTAGAGATCTCAGGTGCTGTTGTGTTAAAAACAGCACTAACCATGAAGATGAAACATAAATTAGCAGAATTTTAGCAGAATATAGAAAACAACAGAAAACTACAAAGGCAACAGTAAATGTTTACTATACAATTAACTGCACAGATCAAAGCTCTCACTGGCTGTCAGCAAAATCATTTTAAATAGTTACTAAAAGCACACTCATTTTCATTTTCTTTCCTTTTTTCTTAATATCACTAGGAGAATTTAGAGCTGCCAACCTGAAGAGAAGCAGACAAGTCTCACATGATCTTGAAGAGAACTTCCAAGTCCTTTGGGGCTTGGTCATATCAGACATTTACACCAAAAAGAAACATGTTTTATCTCCATGTTTTGAGCCATGAGTCCAGATTTTCATCATTCTCATCTATCCAGACTAACACAGCCTCTCTCTTTTCCTTAACTATAGTCACACTTGGAATTAGATAGCTACAATTAAGACCATCAAAACTTCTAATATAAATCACCGTGCCAACAAATGACACAGCTGAATGAAAAGATGCCATTTACAATAGAAAAGAAAATGCTTCTTTCTGGTGTTTAACCTCTAAAGATAAAGGTGGTTGAAGAAAAGTCAATCAATAAAGAATTTCTCAGATTATAGATTATTTCAGTCCAGTTAGGATTATTTTTTTCCTTTTCCACAATGACAATAAAACAAAGAAAACCAAATAAATCCTGAATTAATGAAAAAATTAGTTTTTTCTTCAGTTTTTTTTTTTTTTACTAAAAAAGTGAAATTCACAGTTAATCATAGTAATTGACATTGTGTAAATTTAAATACATTGTACTTAAAATTTATTTAAACATCTGCTAATAGGTCAGTAAAAGTGTTTTTGTTGGCATCAGACCCTAAGCAATCCCACTGCAGAATCCAGTGGACTAGAAAACAGCTGAAATTATTAAATTCAGAAATTTATACCATGGACTCACAGAATGTTTGGGTTGAAAGGGACATTTAAAGATCATCCAGTCCAACCCCCCTGCCCTGAGCAGGGACATCCCCAGCTAGAGCAGGGTGCTCAGAGCCCCATCAAGCCTTGACCTTGGATGTCTCCAGGGTTGGAGCCTCCATCACCTCTCTGGGCAGCCTGGGCCAGTGTTTCACCACCCTCAGAGTAAAGAATTTCCTCCTAACATCTCATCTAAATCCACCCTGAATATGTCACATAATAATCTATCTGCTGATGAGAAAAGTTGGCAACAGTCACTTTTGATGTTCGTAGCTCCTCTGAAGAGTAAAATATCTAGTCATAAGAAAAAAAATCATTTCCCTTCACCACGAGCTGCAGAGAGGATGGAGTTATTTATAAGGGTTATAATTAATATTCCTATATGGCACAGAGAATTCCCCACATGATTTTCATAGTTCTATTCACTCCCAGGAGCTGTGTTTTCCTCCCATAACCTCTCTTCCCACTTTACTGGTGCAAAGCCACAGAGTGATGCTGAAAAATAGAAGCAAAGAGCCCTGACTGAGCCAATGATCAACGATGATGCTTGGTACCAAACTCTCCCTCAGGAAAAAAGTTCAGGGATAAACTGGTCACACTTTGTGGTCCCTCAGAAAGATAGAAATTTAGCCACAGGTGGCATTAGCAGCCAAGATCAGAAAAGTTCATCTTTCAAATAAAAGGAAGATGGTTTTAAGAGTAGGGAGAATTTTCCAAGCATTGTTCACAGCTGCCCCATTTGTGAACATGTTCAAAAAACAGGTTGTAAATTTTTTAAGACCTCATGCTCATCTAAACCCCAGACCTCAGACTTCAAACTCTCCAGTCAGCCCTCTGATGTTATGCAGCTTTTTTTTTGTTGTTGTAAACTGTCCAAAAATTTAAAAACTTATTTCAAATGGAAGAATTTTATTAGATTATGTTACAGCATCAGAATTTTTAATGCTACACCACAACTGTAAATTGACTGCAAATCGTTCACTGATCTGAGTCATCTTCAGCTCTGAACCCTCTGTGATGCCTCATAAAACACATAAAACTACTGCAGGCAGTAAAGTAAATTCTAGAGATAGACTTAAAGGCAAAAGAAACGTTGGCCAACAAAATTTAGGTGCTTGTTGAATCCAAAATAGAACTGCTCAGAACATTTCAATGATTTGATATTTTCTAGTCCAAAGGCATTTAACTAGAAAATAATTTTTTTTTTTT
>NW_008625654.1:0-523 GCF_000691845.1 Merops nubicus | reverse complement strand
TAAGGGGAGGAGCCTTCATGTTGCCAGCTGCAAAATTTCTTCATGGTAAAGTCAAAATTTGCTACTGAATTTTACTGCGCAGTAACTGTCAATTTGGAGGGAAAGTGACATATCACAGGGGGTGGGCTGGAGGGTTTTGGTTTGAAAAACAATCTATTTGTGGTTTTTGAGGTGAAAAAAATGTTTTGAGTTGGAGGGAACTGGGAGTGTTTGGTCTGGAGAAGAGAAGGTTGAGGAGAGACCATATTGGTCCCTACACCTCCCTGAAAGGAGGTTGGAGTGAGGTGGGTGTTGGTCTACTATCAATAGGATGAGAGGAAATGGGTTTAAGTTGCACTACGGGAGGTTTGGATTTGATATTAGGAAGAATTTCTTTCCTGACAGAGTGGTGAGGGATTGGCCCATGCTGTCCAGGGAGATGGGGAAGTCACAATCTCTGGAGGGATTAAAAAAACGTGTGGATTTTACTTCAGGACACAGTTTAGTGGTCACAGCAGTTGGTTGATGGTTGGACTTGATGATC
>NW_008625653.1:0-355 GCF_000691845.1 Merops nubicus | reverse complement strand
TCCGCCGGGGTTTTCCCCACTTGATCCACAGCTTCAGGAGCTCCTCATGGAGCTCTGGCCTGCAGGGCTGAGCACACAGGAGCCTGCAAGGACAGAGAGGTCCCTGGCGGGCAGGGACAGAGCAAACCCAGAGCTGAGCAGATGGGTGCCAGGATGCAGCAAGCCCAGCGGTCCTACTGAGCCTGGAGGTCCCACCAAGCCCAGCGGACACTCACTCTGCCTTCCTCCAGCATCCTCCTCACACAGCCAGGAACAGGTTTGCAGGACAGTTTGGGTTGCAGGGCCAGAGGTTTGGCCAAGCTGAGCGGCCCAGCAAGGGCACCATGAGCCCCCTTCCCTGGCTCAAGAGGAGCCC
>NW_008625652.1:418-4349 GCF_000691845.1 Merops nubicus | reverse complement strand
GGAAAGGGAAAGGGAAAGGGAAAAAAAGGAAAAGGAAAAGAAAGGGAAAAAAGGAAAAGAAAGGAAAGGAAAGGAGAAAGAGAAAGGAAAGGAAAGGAGAAAGAGAAAGGAAAGGAAAGGAAAGGAAAGGAAAGGAAAGGAAAGGAAAGGAAAGGAAAGGAGAAAGAAAAAGGAAAGGGAAGGAAAGGAAAGGAAAGGAAAGGAAAGGAAAGGAAAGGAAAGGAAAGGAAAGGAAAGGAGAAAGAAAAAGGAAAGGAAAGGAGAAAGAAAAAGGAAAGGGAAGGAAAGGAAAGGAAAGGAGAGGAAATGAAAGGAGAGGAGAAAAGGAAGGGGATGAACGGATATGAACAGAGCTGCACTGATCCCAATGGTCAGCAGGCTGGGAGCTGAGCAGTGCTGACACTTGGCCCTGCCTGGCTCAGCTCGGTCCTTCCTCTCACCCCCCACCTGTCCCCGGCCCTTCCGGGCGCTGCAGCACCTTGGAGGTGTGGGGACGATCCCCATGCCCGTGCTGTGCCTCTTCCAACCCCCTGGCCACGGCCTCGCCCAGGTGAGTGGGGCCAAATCGGATGGGAAATGCCAATGAGTGCACCTTACAAGGGTGAGCGCCACCGTTTTGGGGGGAGACCTCCATCTTTATTGTGGTTTTCGAGAAATCTATTGAATGGGCTTGTTTCACACAAAATACTTCCTCGTGTATGGCTTCCAAGAGCAGAAGGCACTCTTTCTGAGAAGCCCAGCCAGAAATATGCCCAGATCCTCTCTAGCTGCTCTCCACACGAAGCCACTGCTCGGGCCTCACGCCCCGCGGCACACGTGGCCCCGGGGTGAGAACAGCCTTTGTGCCCAGCCTTTGTTTGCCACCACGGCCACCCCGAGGGAAGCGCCCGGAGACAAGGGCAGTTTATTCCTCCTCCCTGACAATGGCTCATTCATTCTCCTCTCTGGAGAGCCCCGCGGCGGGGTTTCGCGTTGTTTTCTGCAGGACGCCGGCTTTGGGGAGAGAATTTGGGTAAAAATGTGCAGAATGCAGGAAAATATTGAAGTGGGTCGTGGGTCGCAAAGTGTTTTTTCAGCTGTTGGTGCCATTTCTTAGCAACGGTCTGGAGGGATCTAGAAATGCCATGGGGCATCACCCCAGCCAAGCAGGACTGTCCAGTCTGGGCACGGGTCGGAGCGGAGCCTGCTCATCCCAGACACACTCTGAGTGATGCTGCTACACTTGGGTTGGGCATAGAATCAAAGAATCATAGACTTACAGACTGGTTTGGGTGGGAAGGGACCTTTAAAGGTCATCCAGTCCGACCCCCCTGTGGTGAGCAGGGACATCTGCAACCAGAGCAGGTTGCTCAGAGCCCTGGCCAACCTCACCTGGAACGGTTCCAGGGATGAGGCTTTTACCATGTGTATAGTTCCTCTAACTTGGGAAAAAATAATGTTAGCCCTTGGGTGCTATTCCTGGATTCTCACAGATGATACTTGAACACAAGCCTGGACCTGAAGATGCTCTTGTGCACCTGGAAGCTCATCTCATTTCTCCAAATACATCAGCTGTTCTAATAAAAGCTGTCTCATCTCCACATGAACCTTACGACCCTTACCTGGTAGCTTCCATAAACCCAGCAGGTTCTCAGCCAGTCCAAGTCCCCACAGCTCTGCTGATTTATGGCCACTGCATATTTACCCCAGACCCAGCCAATACTGATTTGTTCCCATCAAAGCACCACAGCAATAAATACATTTCACAGCGCCGATGATTTCCTTCCCTATCACAGGTCAGAACATGACATTCATCACACTGTAAATTCTTCAGAGTGTTTATCTGCTATAACATTTATCTGCATTGTGTCCAGCCTCCTTTTTTGGGCTCTGGTGCATAAATCCACACTCCTTATACCATGTAATTTGTCTGTTTTACAGACTGGGCAGTGGTGGGATGAAGGCTACGCAGTGAGTGGCTAGAGTTAGAAGGTTCTGGGGCGTGGCCCAGGCAGCTGGAGGTGTCTGCTGGCTGCCTGGCACTAAATCCTCTTCTCCCACCTCTGTCTGGAACCTACAGACTCCCCTCAGCCAGAGCCCAGACAGCTGCTGGGTTGGGAAGTCACAAAAGAGCCAAAGGATGTGAGTCTGTTCTGCAGATGTCCCAGAAAAACCCAATAACCCTGATTCCGCCTACGGTATTAAAAATACTCTGGCGTGTTCAAATGTGCCACTTTGTTAATTCCTGCAGCCTGGAAGATGAGTCCTTCTCTTCACATTTCCTTGCCTTCCCCGTTCGGTCTTGCCAATGCCTTGTGACACGGCTGGGGAAGGCAGCAAATCCTCTTTGACTTGGGGGTTTGCTTGGGCTGGCTGCTGACTGCTCCAAAAGCAGAGGCAGGAATCCTCCCCCCCTGCTTGCCATGTGGAGAGGGATGGGCGTGCTGCCCCCCTGCCCCACCGTGTGGGCTTGCTGGGGGCCAGGGGCATGTATGGGGCATGTGCCCCAGCCTGTCCCCACGCAGGGGGCTGGGATTGTCACCAGTGGTACGCAGACCTGCGACACTTTCACAGCAACTGCAAGCAGTGACCCAGCACTTGGGGTCCTGTGTGTCTTCAGCAAGTGGGTGGCAGAGGAGGGGACACAGGGTGGCATTCCCTGGGGCCAGTGCGTGGAGATGGGAGGAATGCTGTCATTGGAGGATGGGTGCCATCCCTGGGATAATGGGTGTCATCCCTGGGATGATGGGTGCTGTGCCTGGGATGGTGGGTGCCACCCCTGGGATGATGGGTGCCGTCCCTGGGATGGTGGTGCCATCCCTGGGATGATTTGTGTTGTCCCTGGGATGGTGGGTGCTGTCCCTGGGATGATGGGTGCCATCCCTGGGATGATGTGTGTTGTCCCTGGGATGATGGGTGCTGTGCCTGGGATGATGGGTGTTGTCCCTGGGATGGTGGGTGCTGTGCCTGGGATGGTGGGTGCTGTGCCTGGGATGATGTGTGTTGTCCCTGGGATGATGTGTGTTGTCCCTGGGATGGTGGGTGCTGTCCCTGGGATGGTGGGTGCCATCCCTGGGATGATGTGTGTTGTCCCTGGGATGATGGGTGCTGTGCCTGGGTGGGTGGTGTGCCTGAGATGATGGGTGCCATCCCTGCACAGCCCCAGGGCTCCCTGCTTGGCTGCTCACCTTCCAGCCCTACTGCCCAGGTGGCTACTGCTCAGGTTGCCCCAGGGAAGGTGCTGCCTGCCCAGGGGAGCAGTTTTCCAGCTTTTGCAGTTGAGCTTGTGAAAAACAAGCTGAGGAAACCTCTGGCTTCAGTGTCCCCCTCCCCACAGGCTGCAGGACAGGGGAGTCCTCATGTCCTCCCTGCCTGACCACACTGCCTGGCCCCAGCACCCCAACACCTCGACACCCCAGCACCCTGTCCCCTTTTCTGCCTCGCTGCCCTGAGCCTGGTCGGGTGACACAGCATGGGAGGTGTCCCAGGAGCAGGCCCAGGGTGTCCCTTGTCCCCTGCACCCACCAGCAGCTCTCCCCACCCTGCCACGGTGCAGACTGGGTCCCGGACCCCTCCAACCCTGCCAGGCACTGAAGCTGGGGGGTCCCACCAGCCCCAGTGAAGGACCCCACAACCAAGACCTGAGCGAGCTCAGGGGTGCACCATCCATCCCCAAACCAGGGCCAGAACCTGGGGCAGGAGGCGAGGAGGGGCTGTGCCTGCTGGGGCTTTGCATGGGAACTTCCTCCAGCCTGGCTGTGGGGCTGCGGCGCGTTCTGCTCAGCCCCGGCCTTTCCTCTCAGGCTTTCAAAGCACTTTCCAAGCCCAAATGAATTCTGCTGCAGCAGTTGCCCTCCTGCAGGGTTAGCACCAGCCCTGCCACGGAGCGGGGCCGCCCATACCCCTCAGGGTCCTCAGTCAGGCTCCCATGGATGATTTTCCCTGGAATAAT
>NW_008625652.1:0-387 GCF_000691845.1 Merops nubicus | reverse complement strand
ACCCCCGAAAAGCCGCTGAGATGGTGCCTCCAGCCCTCCCCTTCCCCCCAAAACTCACACAGGGGCCGTGGGGCTGAGAACAGCAGCAATGCCCATGCCAGGGCACCCTCCACCCCAAAAATCCACTCCCCCAGCCTTTCTCCCAACCCCAGAGGAGATGCTCCCACGTGGGACATATGAGTGGGAAGCCAGGGTGCCATGGGGTGGCCGGGACATCAGCCCTCACCCCGGGTGCTGGTGGGGAGCTGGAGGGACCCGGGTGCAGGACATCAGCAGCAGGAAGGGGGACTGGGGCCAGGCAGGCACATGGGGCACCCTCCTCCCCACGGGGCATTAATAATTAAGCAGGCGTGTCGGGCTCAGATGGCAGCTCTTATTTAAGCAGCC
>NW_008625651.1:2114-3804 GCF_000691845.1 Merops nubicus | reverse complement strand
GGTGTGCCCTGAGTCCTCACCGGGTGTGGAGAACAGGCATGTGGAGGAAGAAGAGGAAACTGGGTGGTGGGATGCTGGCAAACAAGTTGGGGGCAGTTATGGGTCAGAGGAAAAAAAATCCCTTGGGACTTCCTCCCATCAGCTCCCAGCTCCATTAAGAGTCACTGGATTGCAAGTAGCATGGCCTCTCTGGACCCTCTTCCCAGTCTCCAGTTGAACAAGATGCTGGAGGAGTGAGGGGGGAAGGGGCCTTGCAAGGGGAAGAGGAGCATGGTGGGAACATTGCGTCCTCCAGCAGCCCTGGGCAGCCGCCGAGGAGCTTCTGTAAATCAGAGTGGCCACTGGAGCTGCTCCAAAATCCATCCACCGCCCAGGAGGCCATCGAGGGGCCTCGGGGCAGGAGTGTCCCACGTCCCCCTCCTGTACTGCTCACCCTGGCTGGGTTCTCCCTGCCCTGAGCCCAGCTCTCGGGGACAGTGCCACCACGTCACTGGGTGCCCGTCCTCTGCCACGCACCTGGCTGCTCACCCTGGCTGCACTCCATCCCCTCCCGAGGCTCAGCCAAGGCAAGCAGTGCTCGGGGATGCTCAGCACACGCCTTCCACAAAGAAAAGGAACCGTGACAGGGGACACTGAGCACCCAGTGCCAGCCTGGGCTTAACCACCTCCTGAGCAGCCAGAGCTCATCCGAGGGCAGCAGGCACCACGCAGCCAGCTGCCCAGAGCAGGCACGGGCCAGTGAGGGGCTCTGGCTGCAGCAATAAATAAAGCAAACAAACAAAACAAAAAGTCAACAATGATCTTTTTTTTTTTTTTTTTTTCAACTTTAAATATTTCTTTTTTCTTTTAAAATCTGTTTTCCTCTGGGGCTCTGTCTCTGTAAAGAGCTGCGCTCTCCCTGCAGCGTCTGGGTTCCTTCCTCAGTCCTGGCTGTGGGGCAAGGGAGAAGCAGGGTCAGTTAGAGAGGGCGAGGGACGGGTGCTCCCCTCCGGGCATCACCGGCACGTGTGGATCTCCACCACCCGATGGCAGGGTTTGCACTTGACGGAGCAGCACCAGTGGAATTTGCAGCTGCACCTTTCCACAACCTCCACCTCGTCCGTGTGAAAGCCCCGGCCGCAGCACATCAGCTCGCAGCCGTCGATGGCCTTGGAGGTCTTGTTGCACTGCCGGCCGCTGGTGCCCAGCACCCCGTTCTTGAGGTCGTGGTCACAGAAATCGGGACTGGAGTCCAGGTAGACGAGGTCCTCGTCCGTGTGCGGCTTGAACTGGGAGTTCTTGGGCACCAGCACTTTGGTGGATCCGATCTCGCTCTGCTCGACCTCCGTGGCGCCGTCGAATTTCTCCTTGAGGACGTTGCCCACTTTGCGGAAGGGGGGCATGGCTTTCCAGCACGTCTTGAACTCACACGAGCCCGACACGCCGTGGCACTTGCACTCCACCCGCATGTTGTTGAGGATCGCCTGGAGGAAGGGGCACAAGGAACCAGAGGGGACAGTCAGCTGGAGACGGACACAGCGGTGTAAGGGGGACGCAAGGGGAGGAGGGGATGGGATGCAGCCTCAGGAAATCTGCAGGTGACACCAAAGTCAGTGGGAGTGTGGATCTGCTGGAGGGCAGGAAGGCTCTGCAGAGGGATCTGGCCAGGCTGGAGCAATGGGCTGAGGTCAGTTGTAGGAGGTTGAACAAA
>NW_008625651.1:548-1728 GCF_000691845.1 Merops nubicus | reverse complement strand
GGCTCCATACCATAGTTCCTGCACTTAAAAATTTTTAATAGCCAAAAGGAATCTCATTAAATCCAATTAATGGTGTTGGTCTCTTCTCCCAAACTGCTAATGATAGGGGGAGAGGAAATGGCCTGAAGTTGCACCAGGGGAGGTCTTGATTGGATATTAGGAAGATTTTCTTTACTGAGAGAGTGATTAGGCACTGGAATGGGCTGAGAGGTGTAGTCACTATCCCTGGAGGTGTTTAAAAAATTAGTAGGTGTAGCACTTGAGGCTCTGGTCTAGTGGTTAGGGAGATGTTGGGATGAAGGTTGGACTTGATGATCCTAGAGGTCCTTTCCAACCCTAGTGATTCTGTGGTTCTATGCAGGGGCTGGAAGGGTTGTGCAGAAAGTGAAGCTGGTGGGATTAAATGAAGCCCAGA
The DNA here is from genome assembly GCF_000691845.1 of Merops nubicus. NCBI lineage: Eukaryota > Metazoa > Chordata > Aves > Coraciiformes > Meropidae > Merops > Merops nubicus. The sequence continues at coordinate 1,313 of NW_008625651.1, read as the reverse complement.
TAGCTCAAGCGATGGCTGCAGAGCCCAGCTGGGGTGCTACCCTGGCCACCCATGTTTCCCCCTCCCCATTACCTTCCTCCCTGCCTCGTTGTTGTGGAGGTTCATTAACGCTCTGTTGGAGGAGGCCCCTTTGCTCCTCTCACGGACGTCGACGAAGGACTGTGAGAAGGCCACGCCGTAGGCAATGTTGTCAGAGCAGCCCGACCACTGGAAGCCTAAGGCAGAGGGTGCAGATGAGACACAGCCAGCTTGTGTTGTTCATCCTCTCCAGCCCTCCTCTGGCTAAAATCTACCTGACCCACCCCTCTTATAGCAACCGTCCAGGACCTGAGAGGGACCTACAGGAAAGGAGGGGAGGGCTATTCACAAGGGTTTGGAGGGGCAGGACGAGGGGTAATGGCTTTAAGCTAGAGAAGGGCAGATTTAGGTTAGACATTAGGAAAATGTTCTTCAGTATGAGGGTGATAGGTCACTGGAACAGACTGCCCAGAGAGGTGGTGGAGGCTCCATCCCTGGGGGCATTCAAGATCAGGCTGGATGAAGCTTTGAGTAGCTTGATCTAGTTTGAGATTTCCCTGCTTATTGCAGGGGGGTTGGACTGGGTGACCTTTGGAGGTCCCTCCCAGCCCAGACATTCTATGATTCTCTTCTGGCTTGTTGTCCACTAGGCTTGGATGCCTGGGGAACTGGGGAAGCTGGGGAGCATGGCCCTGGAGGTCAACAGCTACAAGATGCTTGCTCTGTCCCATGGATTGCAGAGCCTGG
>NW_008625651.1:0-220 GCF_000691845.1 Merops nubicus | reverse complement strand
CGGAGTCGCCTTCTCTGGAGAGATTCCAAACCTGCCTGGATGCCATCCTGGGGGCAACCCTGCCTGGAGCTGGACAAGGTGATCTCCAGAGTTCCCTTCCAACCCCCGCCACGCCGGGATTCTGTGACGGGCGATACTCCGGGATGCCTTTTGGAGGGAGTCACGTAGCCTGAATAAAAGCTTTCCCCCCTCTTTTCTGGGTGTCTCTGGCCGCGGCACC
>NW_008625650.1:595-931 GCF_000691845.1 Merops nubicus | reverse complement strand
GGGTTCACGCGTGGGCCGGGGGGGAGGAGGAGGTGACGGGGCCTTCGGTGAACGCTTCTCTGGGCCGGGGCGTCGCGTGTGTGAGCTGCCGCCCGCCCGTGCTGCTGAACTGCCTCCGGTGCCGGGCGGTGCTGCCCCGTTTTATGTTTCCCATTCTAGCTTGCGTTCCTGAAAGGGTCCTAATAGCACTGATTTTTATAGGCACTCTTTGTGTTGTTGGGAACATTCTTTGGGGCTTTCCTGAACTAAATGTAATAAGAGCAGAACGCTCATTTCAGGGGCTTGTTTGTTTTCATGGTGAGTTAGCCTGAGGGAGAGGAAATTAAAAAACTTAAC
>NW_008625650.1:0-539 GCF_000691845.1 Merops nubicus | reverse complement strand
TCCTGTAAAATGGAAGCAGGAAAGTGCATAGGTGTCCTGTAGGTGCCTCTGCATCACTGTGGCTGCTGGGGCACTGTACAGAGGGTGGCCCGTCCCCTGGGCACCTTGCAGGTGCTGTCAGCGGCTGATGGAGCGCAGGGACAGACATCCCACGCTGTTGGTGGGACATGACAGAAGATTTTATCGTGTTTCTGTTTCCTGCTTTTCTTTTTTCCCCATCACTGTTTTCATAGCACTTGCTGGCCGCAGGTAACAGTAAAAGTGTTTGTACCCATGAGCTGCGTTGGAATCTCGAGGGCTCTAATGAGGGTTCACATGGGTCAGAGTGACTTTGGAGCCTGACAGGAGGGATAGCTCTCTCCTGGGAGTGCCAGCGGAGGGGGCGGGTGGTGCCCCGGGGGCTGCCACGGGCGCAGAGCTGGCACCCGGGCCCTTGCTGCGTGCCCGGTGGGACAGGCTGGCGGAGGGGGCCCAGGGACGTCCCCTGGTGCCTGGCAGTGGCAGGTTCCCCCCGGTGGGAACGGGAGCTGTCGGCGGGC
>NW_008625649.1:0-554 GCF_000691845.1 Merops nubicus | reverse complement strand
TTTTTTTTTTTAGGGGGTGGGTGACCACAGAGCCAAGGTGGGCAGCACCCAACAGCAGCAGCTCCCTCTGGAACTCCTCTCTCTGGGCAAACCTACCTCAGAAGAATCTGTTTCTGCAAGAGGCTTCTCCCTTTCCTCCCAAAAAGAGGAGGCCAAGTGTCTGTAGAGTCCAGACACGACCTTGGTGGAGCTTGGTCTCCACGTCCAGCTGGTGGAAAAGGGACTCTCAGTCCCTGGGAACTGCAGGTGACCAAAAAGAACCATTTCTTCTCTTTTTTTTTCCCCTCTTTTGAGAGGCTGCACGTCTCAAATCCAGCTGGCCGAGCCTGGGGAGGCTCAGGAGGGAAACACCTTCAGGAGCACGGGTGAGGCAGGTTCTCCCAGCTCTGGAGGGTCACAGATCAATCCTTGGGGGCCTTCTGGAGTTGTCTCCCAGTCGTTGAGCCCAAGCCAACGAGGGGAGGTGGGTTCTGGTGGCCCAGGTTCCTTCACTGCAAGCTCATGGGGGAACCACCCTACCCAGGAATCCCACCCACCCCTCACCTGCAGGCAGA
>NW_008625648.1:0-272 GCF_000691845.1 Merops nubicus | reverse complement strand
ACATGTCCCGCGTGCCCGCGCTCGTGGGGGGGGGGCCAGGACCTGGCTCCCTGGCTCCCTGCCACCCCCTCCCGGGGCTGCGTCGCTCTGTTTGGGGGTGCCCCGTGGCCAGAGGTGGGTGTCGGGGGCTGATACCCCCCAACTTCACCCTGGCTTGGAAGAAAGGGGACGGATCCAGCCCTGTGCCATCAGACCACCTCACACACACCCCCCTGCCCCTTACCTCTTGCATCGCCGGAGGCTTTTGGGGTCGGGGAGGGCATCCGGGGGCT
>NW_008625647.1:0-11056 GCF_000691845.1 Merops nubicus | reverse complement strand
GCCTCTAAAGTTAACAGCATAAAGGCTAGTGCTGCCTATGGTGAGTTGGAGTGCCTATTTGTGTAGTGGGTGTACTGTGTAGGTTCTCTAGTCACTGGAAGGGCTACCTGACTGTCTGTTGTGGACAGAGGTGACAGTGGGACACCAACACAACTGGGAGCAGAGAGAGGGTTACATCTGGAGTTATGGCACCATTTTTTGGCTCTTGCTGTGCAGTTGGAACTGGACTGGTCATTTGGTTTCTAAGTTTATTTGCTCCTGTCTTCACTTCATCATACATTGTGAGTGAACATATCGATCTCTTTGTTCCTCTGGTGGCTAGCCACCTTGTATCCTCCATGTATAACTTAGAATTTGAGGGAAAGATCTAGCCTGTGTGCTGCTTACTGATGGTAATATCCTTCCCATTAGGGTGTGTAGTCAGCAAAAGATTATCTAAGCAAGTTCCTTGGGAGCTGCAGGCTAGATCTTTTTAAGGGTGTTAGATGCCTACAAATAGAATAGAAATTAAGTAAGTCTATAGGGATTGTGCAAGCTTTGAAAATAAAAGTAGTGATGAAATTATTCTGTCCAAATCAACATGTCCATATAGATACTACTTTTCCGGTTTTTCCTTATAGTCAGTACAGAAAGGCAATGGTTGTAATTTCTCCCACTTTAAGGCATTTTTTTTTTTTCAATAACTTAGATGAATCACATTCTAGAAGTACTAGATTTGCTCGGTTGACCCTCAGAAGTTCTTAGCTAAGGCATAAGTGTTAACACTGGAAGTCATCTAAGTGAACTGTATCTCATCCTTTGGCACCTGTTCATACCTCCTGATGTAAAAGTAAATCTAAAAAAAGTACAAAATATCCCACTGTGTTTACGGATTCTTAAATTCTGACTCTTGATATTCTCAGTACAAATTGTTTCTATCCTCCAGCTTTCTCAGATTGCTATCAGTATTGGTACAGTGATATTCAAGGTCTAAAACTTTTACAGTGACATGTAAATGCATTCTTGACAACAAATATTAAAAAAAAAATTCTTTCCTAGCAGGCTGCTGCCATTCATATGTAAAAGAGCATATTGTGTTGTTAAAAAAAAAAAATCCCAAATGAAAGCCACAAACTGGAAAAGAAGCCTATAAAATAGAAGTGCATGATGTTTTGTCTGTTTTTGAAATATGGCCAGTCTAAACCATTAAATGGGGACCTTGTTGCACAAAGTCTGCAGAATTCAACCACAAAGCTGCTCGACCAAGAATGTTGTGCCAAATAAAACATATCGAGACTAGTCATGCTCAATAAAATCTCTAAATCAAATGAATGTTTTTCTTGATTAGAACACTTCCTGATGTTGGGGAAAATACATATGAGTTTTCTTAGATATGGGGAAGTCTTTTGGTGTCAATCTATACATTAAAAAAAAGTCCAAATTCAAGACAGGATTAAAAAAAAAAAGGCCATCCATATGAGCAGATTTTCAGTGGGTAAATTTACATCAGTCAAGGTACACATGGGATTAAGGGCTACTGTAGTGGCCCTAGAATCTCCTTCATTTCTGATGAAACCTAGGGGCAGGGATGTAGGTATTACACGCAGTACAACTGAATAGTTTGTAGGAAAAAGAATATACACATCTGTAGTAAGGTTTGGAGAGAAGCCATGTAGGCTCAAACTTGAGAAAGCAGTCAGGTAATCTTCACATGCCATGACCTATAACAGAAATATTTGTATGTTTTCAAAAGACAAGCTTTTGCTGTTTCTCCAATAAAGCCCCATGCAACTGAGAGTTCAAGAAAACTATTCTATATGTGTAACACTGTGGTGGGTTGATCCTGGCCAGCAGCCAGACAGCTGCTAACTCACTCCCCCCTGCCCAGCAGGACAAGGGAGACAACAGAAAGAGCAAAAGCAAGAAAATCCATGGGCCTAGAAAAATACATTTTAGTAAATGAAGGAAAGATAAAAAACAAGTCATGCAAACACTGCCTCCCACAAGCAGGCTGATGGTCAGTGAATTTTAGCAACAGCCACCCTGGAAAATATGAAAATACCCAAACAACCCTTTTTTTCCTGCTGCACCAGCTTTATTATTGAGCATGACTTTACATGGTATGGAATATCCTTTGGCCAGCTTGGGTCAGCTGTCCCAGTTGTGGCCCTTTCCAGTTTCTTGCCTGACCTCAGCCTACTCACTGTGGGGTTGGACAGAGTGGGAAAAAGAGAAAGCCTTGACACTGTGTAAAGATTATTTAGTAACAGAAAAAAAACATTGGTGTATTATCAATACTCTTTTAGTCAGAAGCAGAGCACCATAGTGTCTGCTAATAAGAAAAGTTAACTCCATCCCAGCCAGACCCAGTACAAACATTGAAAGAATTAAATGCAGAATGTGTAATGTATTAAAATTATTTCACTCCATAATAACTTCATCCAACTGCATTGTTTTTATCAGAAATCCTTACTATGTGTCAAAAATATGCTTCACTTGAAAGGACTCTGGGGTTTCTTCAGTGCACTGCAGTTTTTCTACAGCTTCAATCCTAGAGAAAACTTACTCAAAATACTGCTTTAAAAAACATAAAACTTTATCAGTCTGGTTCATGGATTTCTGCCAATTACCTAAACTGTAATGAATAAAGGAATGTATTACATTAAGTGCTGTATCTGTCTTTCCTTGGTCTGCTTCAGAAACACATTCAGACAGTAATATTGTTCTAATTTGGAGAGGTAACAGATCTCATTATTCACCTCCTTGTAAAATTCCTATTCCTGGCAGTCAGATAGCTGACCTCCCTATGAAAGGTGTTTAAATAGTTAGCAGATTTGTTGAAAGTGGCTGGTAACAGATAGCCTATGCTTAATATAACCCTTTTCAGAAAGCTATTTGCTGGTCTAGCCACAGTAATCAAGGTTGTCATGTCAGATCAGATTCTTGATTATCTTTGCATAGCTTTATGCATCATCACAGGTCCAACAACAAATTGATGACAAAATAGCTTTATTAAACAAAATTAGTGTTACTGGACATTTCATGCTTGCCCCCCCAAACCTAACACACGTACTGCCTTTTTCTATACTGACAACTATTTAGAAACCACAGACTTTGTGAGTGTTTACATTTTCAGTTTGGGAAACAAATAATTAAAGACAGCCTGTACTTTTAAAATCATTGTGCTTGATTCTATAACCAGCCCTATAAAATTCTCATAGGAGTATTCTTACTGAAACCAATAAGCTTTCGTAGGCAAGCATTTGGAAGACCAGATTTTACTAAGTGAATAGCATTTACGTGCACAGTAATAAAGATCTATTAGCAATAGTTAAAAATCTTCAAAGAGCTAGTGGCCAAAACACACTAGTTTTCACAAGCATTTAGGAAATACTGACTTTGTAGTCTATTTTATGGATGAAACTGCTGACAAGCAGAGAGATCAAGCTGGTTTACTCAAGCTAAATTTAATGGTATGGTGGTGAACCTTTAACCATTCTCAGACAGACTACTATGAAAAAAAAAAAAAACAAAAAAAAACTGGTATAGCATTTTTGTATATGAAAACCTGAAAAAATGTAATAATCTGGGGAACATCTCTCATGTCTTTCTCAAGAAAAGTGATGAAAAGTCTTGTGGAGAATAGTATAAACTCTGCATGGTGCTGGGAACAAAATTCCCACAAGAACTTTAAAGTTTTGACTTTTTCCCCTTCATCTTGGAATGAAAAATAGAAATTATGTAGATGTTTGTGAATCAAAAATCTGAAGGAAAAAAAAAAATCAGGATTTTATCTGTTAAAACTTTCAAATTAGACTCTGGTTCTCCATCCACGTTTGTGTATTCTGGTTATGATGGTTTCTCATTGGGTCGTCATTTTGACCTGAAAATCTGAATATTTTCTGAGGAAATCCGTGGTCAAATTTCTACAAAAAATCTTCAGATTCAAAATGAAAATGATACAGTGAGGAGGAAATATCCTCGATTTGAAGCAAATCTAATTTTTTCCATCAGAGATTTGCAATGGCCGTTTTACCAATGGTATGATGAAGGCTGCTGCGTTTCACATAAATCCACTTGCAACAAATGATTGTCTGTAAACATAAATTATCAAAGTTCTTCAGAGTTTAGTAAAATCCATACAGCTGTAAGCATACCTAATTATATATGCAAACCCCATAAACAAAACTGTTCTTTTGGAAGCCCAGTTTCTGGGATTCATGAACTTAGTCACATAGTTTGCACAAGACACACAGAACCTTCATGTAAACTAATGCGGCATATTTTAAAATATTCTTTAAGATAAAGAATTTTAATTTGAAAGTAATCTCTGTAAGCATACAATGAACCATTAAGTAATGAAGTAAATCAGATAGCTCTTCTCATAAGAAAAAATGATGGACAAATCTGGATTGAATGCTTCTGTTTCCAGAGTATTACAAACCATGAACACCCATAACTAGTTACTTATTCTATAAACAAGAGTCTATTTAGATCATCCATATCAAATCCTGATTTGCTTTAATACACAGAAAACATCACAGCTGAAGTTAAGGATTTATTTTACAGTTAGCATTTTGAGAAAGAAACCCAAACAACTTTATTCAGAAAGTAACAAGAATTACTATTTTTCCCTATGACCCTGAAGGTGTATTTTGGCATCTTAAGCTTGTCCTTGCATCTATGTCCATTCTACAAATGGAAATAAAAAAATAGTCTGGAAAAGTTATTTCATTCTATTTGCTATTTCTCAAATATTAAGAGTAGTAAAATGATATTGGTAATAAATTTATTTTTCCTGAAGTATACACATGCATTTAGTGGCTCTCATGTAGTCCTAGACAAGTAGAAAACTAGCAGAAACACTTGGAACTGTTGTTATCTTCCTTTTGTATGTGGAGGGAAAATAATTTATATGACTTCTAGGAGGAAGAATTGCTTTCACTCTTCCCTGCAAACTTCCATCACTGCATATGAGAAGTACTGTGATCCAATTCATCATCTGGTCATAACTTCAACATCTCTTGACACCATATTCTAAACTTTAAATGACTGTGATATTTCTTTTTATTCCTGAGTGAAGGCAATTATGTGTAAATCAACCCTGTAAGGAATCCACAGATATTGCAGTGCTTTAAAATCCAGTTCTTGTCCCATTATTCCAATGCAATAACTTCCCTGCTGTTACTTTAAACATTTTAAATAATTTCAGTTCTTTCATAGTAATTGGAAACTTATGCAGTTTTGTGGCTTAATATTGTATATGTAAATATAAGTTAATTGAAATTGCCAACTAATAAATGTTCATAATATAATATTCATAAACTCATGATATTTCATTGAAATATTTGGTTGCATAAAAGACATCTGAATTAGATTTTGCTTTGAATTAAATACAAAATAAAGGTGTTTTAATTTTATTGTATTAGGCTTAAAAAGTCATAGTAGACTTTGGAAAAGTAAACGAATTTGCACAGCAAGATTAAAGCAACTATGAATATCAGAACATGCCATATTGCTCTTCTTCACTCTTAGCAACAATTTATACTGTAAAAAAAAAAAAATAAAAATCTTTGTAGAAGAATTTGCAATGGTTGGTAGAGGCAAAACATAATCTTGGTTTTCCTGTCCATATTCCTAAAAATATCTCTATCACTGTATATCTGTTGCATTGAAAGTTACGTCCTCAGCTTGCTCATGGTACATTGCTGCTTACAGCTTCTAAAAGGCAGCAGGTGTGACATGGGACTGGTAAATTTGCTAGTCAAAATAAGAATTTTATTTTAATGTAAGAACCTAACCTCATCAAAATGTAGGCATACTGCACTCTTTTTTATACTGTATGCTTAGTAAGAAACACTGTTGCACAGCAACCATCAGGTACCTTAATCAGTGAGCTAAAAAAGCCACTAACACGCTATACACTAAATGTGTACTAACACTTCAGGCAGCCTTTTTCCCATCCCTTGGAGGCTGAATTATGAGTAACTGCCTCTGTCCTTCTCCACATTGATGGCCCCAGGTGATAGAGTTCAGGTGGACCTTCCCTAAAAGTATAAGATGAAATATCTGGACTAAGAAGACATTAACCAAACTGCTGAAAGAATGAAGGGTGGGGGGGAGAATACATGAAGCATAGTAATATTTCTATCAACAGGGTGCCTGAAGCAGAATGACAGCTGTGACATAGCTTTATATATTGTTCCTTTACCGTTTCTCACATCACAGTAGCCTGCTAATGTATAAAAGGGTGATGGGTTTTGTGCAGTATTAATGTAATAACGGAAAAACGGAAAATGACTTGCTGCTGATCTTGAACACAGACATCTGTGAACTAAGAGCTCTTGGTTGTATAAAAGCTCAGTGTCCCCTGAACTGGTCACAGTAATGACCAATTAGTTACGTACTTTTGGGTAACCAGCCTCTGGTGCCTGCACCGGAAGGTGCAACCTCCGTGAGTCTGCAATGGCACAACACTTCTGGACACACACTGGTGTTTCCTGTATATAGCCATCGACAAAGCAATGAAGAAGTTATATGCCATTTCTCTTTTCTCTGAGACACTTTTAATGACTGAATTCTCTGAATTAGAAGTGTTGCTGTCTCTCAGGCCACAGCGAAAAATAGGCTTAAATCTGTTAGGACATGAGGGTTGTGTCTGTGCGAACAAACCTTTTTAATGTCCATCTTCCCAAATAGCCTGACTTTTTTTCTCAATGCACATGGCTTTGAGATGTCAGCAATCTGCCAAAAGCTGAAGACTTGGCCAGGCCAACTTTAGTTAGCAAATTGGTCAGCATGTGTTTCCAATATGTATGCTATTGGCTTAATTAGGTTTAATTAACAAGTGTTTATGTCTGTTGTGGGAGACAATGGCTATCTAGTGAAGGATTATTTATTGGCAACATATGGCATTCTGGTGAATGATTGCCAGAATAACCGTAATGAAACGCTTAAAAAAACTTGTTCAGTTCATATTTTGGGAATACTAAAAATGTTTTTCACATGTCTGCATAGTCTGGGAGATGCCTTTTATCTCAGTTCTTTGAAAATGGACCTGATGCCCCTTTCACCACCTAAGGGGATGGAAGGTGGGAAGAAATTGCTGTAGTATTAAATTAATTAAGGAAAAGCTTGCACATAAAACAAGAGAGGTGCCAGAAACCATAACTAACGGTATGATTTAAGAAAAAAAAATACTAATATTCCTCCCCTATGTCCTAACATGGTTATGTATGTCCTAGACTTCACGGTGATGACCAAAGTAGGATCCCCGTTACAAATGACCCTGAAATTTAGCATTAACTTTAAGTAACTTGAAAAGTAGGTCACAACTAGAAATGTGTACTGCTTATGGACTCTATACACTACAGTTACTAGCTCTAGTTAAAGATTTGCTTCTAAAATTCATCTAAGGAAAAAAGTCACACCCCACGTAGTAACAGATGCTGGTCTACGCAAATACAGATTTTGTAATACAATGCTTTTTAATGGCATTGTCCAGCAAAAGCACCAAATTCAGAACATTTTGCCATTAAAGCTGACTGCATTTCTGACTGGATTATTAGGTAGGAGCTCATTAACAGTTTAACTGCCTCAGAATAAAAATCTTTATTATTTCATGGAGTTCTCTTGAATTTTGCTGGAAATAACAGGGGTGTTAGCTTTGTTGCGCTCATGCCTGTGCTTGCAAACCACCAAGGAAATAACAGTCACACCAGTTCTGGCAAACCTGTGGCAAAAAGTGGCACACAAACTGAAGTTACAAGCTTCCGAGGAGGCTGATGTATACATGGAAATTTCCAGAAGCAATTGTTCCTTCTGGTTCAGTCTTCTCACCATCAGCCACATCCCTGATACTACTGAGAGGACTCTACACCATGCCTTTCCCCACCCCTCACAGAAAGAGAGATACATCTCTTGTCTGTAGGCAGCTCCCACAGCTCCTTTCTCCCTGGGTCAGGAATGCATGTGGTCTATCTCTGTGGCTCTCAAGCACAGGTATATTTTTGCATGCAGTCCATAGAGCCAGGACCTTTGCCCACCTGTTCACTACACTGCTAAATTAATTTCTCCTCCTTTTCACGAACTTCTTCAAGCTTCAGCTTGCCCACAGCTTAGGTAAGGGACCAGAATCTTTCCCTCTTAAACTTTAAAACTTCCATATACCCTGTTTCCCTAAGGCCATGTCATCCATTCTGCACCTTGACAGAAGGTATCATACTTCTGAGCCTACTCTTAAGAGGTTTAGAGGGAATCTGACTATGTCCTCATGTGTGCACCCAGGTTTGAAAAACTGCAGTTACAACTTTTTACAACAAAAAAAAGTTTGTAGTTTATTTCATGCTGGTTGTGCTTGAAATTATCACCAAGGATCTTATCTCCAATTTGAATGTGATTTAATGTGACAGTATTAAATGAGACTGTATCTTCAGAATATATTTTATTATTGATTCATGCTCCTATACTTAAATATTTTCTTATTTGTCTCTTTGAACGGTTCTTTCAGAGTTGCTCTTTGACTTTGTTTCACAAATACAGAATTTTGCAGTTCATCCTTCCCACAAATAAAAAGTTTTCACAAAGATTTTTAACAGAAAAAATATTTGCCCTCCATTAATATGCCCTCCACACATAAAAATATACAAGTGGCATAAACACTTGTTAGAATTTAACAAAGTAGATGCTTACAAAAATAGTTCTTGGCTGTAAGAGGAATGAGGATGATTATTGCTATTTTGCTAGGTTAGCAGTCAAATTCACTTCCCAGCTATACTCATACAGTTGCCTATAATTTTTTTCCTCTTGGGTCAACAGTGGTGTTCCTGTATATTTTCTATTTAGCTGCATCAGGCATCTCGCATTAACAAAATGCAGCCTTTACCCGTGGAGTTTAACAACTTGGAGTATAAAATAATAATACATATGATGAAGTTCTTCAGATAAGCCGCAAGGGTCCCTAGGAGGCAATTAATAATTACAAATTTTGTGGGGACAAAAAAAAAAAGCTACATTCTTAAATTGTAAGCTCTTACTTTTTGCAGAACATATTACATAACAATGCTAGAGTAGACGATCCTAGTACAAGGATCTACTTCAAACTGAATATTATTTTTCTCTGCCCCCTCTTTACATTGTTTCCCTGCTTTACAAATAATTCCACTGAATCTTAGAGCAGCTATTTAAAAACAATACAACACAAGGAAGGGTAACAAAACTGACTCAGTATATTTAATTATAATCTACCATACTGTTATGCCATTGCCAAGAGCTAAACAATATCAAATACTTAGAGGTTTTTACAAGTGATAAATAAGAAAGATCAATTTTAAGGGAATGCATGGTTCAAAGTGTGTAAATATGACACATACACCACTAGTGTAAAGATCATTCATTCGCGTGTGGACAGGTATTGGATCATAAGTCCTGTGATTATTTCTGTGAAAGTATTTTATTAGTTTATTATTTATAAAGAGATGTGAGAAAACCTTTAAATCATTGAAATTTAGCTGATATTGGTTAAAAATAGACAGGATTTCAGTTTTTTGTTCTGAGGAAAGATTATAAAATATTCAGTTGATAAAAGCTTACAAAACAAACTTTTTATAATGCTAGCAATATGCTTTCAAGAGGAAAAGAGAGAAACTATCTTCCATTAATTGAAATGCTATTACGTTCATACAGTATGTAAGACAGCATTGATTTTAAAATTATCACAGTCCTTCAGCGCCTAGGTGCTAATGATTCACATGAAGTTTACATATTCAGCCCCAATACAATCCCATAGAAGTCAGTGACATTATAACTCTTGCACTAGGTTTGATTTCAGTATGTATTTCTTTGCTTTAATAAGGAGACACGCTGCTTGACTGACACTACAATCATTAAAAAAATAAAGAAGCATATCAAGAAAAGTAAACGATATTTTTTTCCATTTGTAATCAGCCCTCCATTGTTATCACTATTACTGAAATACTGGAAGATCTGAGGCACCGTTTTGTACCCAGAAAATGTGGACATTAGATAGATTTCCTTGTAAAAGTTTAATCTAGAGGCTTATAACTTTTCAGAAGGGATAGGCAAGAAAGAAGAGGTGGTGGGGTGGTCTTCTGCATTAGGAAGTTATGGTTGTCTGCATTTAATGATAGTGATGATAGCGTTGAGTCTCTATGGGGTAAGAATCAGGGGGAAAGCCAACACGGCATGGTGTGAGTCTTACAGACCATGCAACCAGGATGAAAAGGCAGATTAAATACTCCATAAGCAAATGGGAGAGGTTTCACTACTGCTACCCCTTTTTCTCTGATTTCAACTTAACAGATGTCTGCTGGAAATACAATATGGCAGAGAGGGAACAGTCCCAGACGTTCTTGGAGTCTGTTGGAGAAAAATTCCTGGCACAGCTGGTGAGGGAGCCAACTAGGGAAGGTGCCCTCCTGGACCTGCTGTTACCTCTGTTGTGAATAGAGAAGGAGCTGTGGGGGGTGTAACAACTGGAGATTGTCTTAGGCACAGTGGTCACAAAATTATATTTTTAAATTCCTGGAGAAGCAAGGAAGGGGTTCAGTAGAACTGCTGCCTTGGACTTCCAGAATGCAGACTTTGGCCTGTTCAGGAGACTGGCTGACCGAGTCCCTTGGGAGGTGGTCCTGAAGGGCAAAGGAGTCCAGGAGGGCTGGACATAGTTGAAGAAGGAAGTCTTAAAGGTGCAGGAGCAGGCTGTCTTCATGTCCCAAAAGATGAACTGGCGGATGAGAGATGGGCCTGGCTAAACAGAGAGCCTTGCTTGGAACTCAGGAACAAAAGGAGGGCTAAGGAGAATCATCCTACACTGGATGCAAGGGGAAACACAGTGACTATGGATGAGGAAAAGGCTGAGGTACTTAATGCTGCCTTTGTCTCAGTCTTCAGTAGTAGGACTGGTTTTTCCCTGGGTACGCAGCCCCCTGAGTCCTAAATCCTAAATCCGCAGAGCTTCAGCCCGTGGCCTAACCACATCCCTACCAAAGCCAACAAAGGATCAAGCTGCACTACAATTAAGATATCTGTTTTACTTGGAATGGGGGAAAGTGTAACT
>NW_008625646.1:0-952 GCF_000691845.1 Merops nubicus | reverse complement strand
GCAAGGCCAGCCCCATTGTGCAAGGCCTGGAGCCCGTGTGTGAGGCCCCTCGTGCAAGGCTGGAGCCCTCGTGTGAGGTCAGACCCCTCGTGTGAGGCCTGGAGCTCTTGTGCAAGGACAGATTCCTTGTGCAAGGCCTGGAGCCCTCGTGCAAGGCACTTGTGCAAGGTCAGACTCCTTGTGCAAGACCTGGAGCCCTTGTGTGAGGCCCCTCGTGCAAGGCTGGAGCCCTCGTGTGAACCCTGAAGCCCTCGTGAGAGGACAGACCCTTTGTGCAAGGCCTGGAGCCCTCGTGCAAGGCGCTTGTGCAAGGTCAGGACTCTCGTGCAAGGCCCTGGAGGCCTTGTGTGAGGCCAGGCCCCTCGTGCAAGGCCTGGAGCCCTCGTGCAAGGCCCCTCATGCAAGGCTGGAGCCCTCGTGCAAATCTTGGAGCCCTCGTGCGAAGCCAGACTCCTTGTGCAAGGCCTGGAACCCTTGTGCAAGGCCTGGAGCCCTCGTGCAAGGCGCTTGTGCAGGGTCAGGACTCTCGTGTGAAGCCCTGGACCCCTCGTGCAAGAGAACAGTGCATGAGTGTGAGGGTCCTCATGTGAGACCAGCTGCCAGCTGAGCCCTTGTGTGAGGCCAGGCCCCTCGTGCGAGGCCTGGAGCTCTCGTACAAGGCCCCTTGTGTGTGGCCTGGAGCCCTCGTGCAAGGTCAGACTCCTTGTGCAAGGCCTGGAGCCCTTGTGTGAGTCCCCTCGTGCAAACCGGAGAGGCCGGAGCCCTTGTGCAAGGCCTGGAGCCATTGTGCAAGGCACTTGTGCAAGGTCAGGACTCTCCTGTGAGGCCCTGGAGCCCTCATGCGAGGACAGACCCCTTGTGCAAGGCCTGGAACGCTCATGCAAGGCACTTGTGCAAGGTCAGGTCTCTCGTGCAAGGCCCTGGACCCCTCGTGCGAGGCCTGGAGCCCTCG
>NW_008625645.1:0-32096 GCF_000691845.1 Merops nubicus | reverse complement strand
TGATTGTCACCTGCCAGCAGGAGACTATTAACCCCTTCTCCCTTCAAATCTGGTTTAAAGCCCTATCAATGAGCCCTGCCAATTTCTGCCCCAGGATCCTTTTCCCCCTCTGGGACAAGCGTATCCCATTAGTTGCTTGCAGCTCTGGTCCTATGTAAACCGAGCTGTGACAGAGAAATCCAAATCCCTGTTAGTGACAAACAGCCCTGGAGCCATGAATTGACCTGTTGTCTCTTCCTAAATATTCCCCCATCCAACGCTGATGTTAGAGGGATAGCGGAGAACACAACTTGAGCTCCTGATCCCTTCAGCAGTTGCTCTAAGGTCCTGAAGTCTCTTTTAATCGAAATTGTCTTTAAATTTTGAAATTGTCTTTTCATTTTCTGTAAACTAGCAGTTTCTCTATGAAGTTTTTTATTTTTAGGAGACATTACAAGGAATGTAAATGTCTTTGGAAGGTGCACACAGACTAAGAAACCAGCCAGCGGTTTTTGGCTACAAAAAGTAGTACATTCCCAGTACACTCCCAACAGTTCCCATACACATATTCAGCTATCTTACTTTTGTCTTTTTGATCTTGTGAATTCATTAATTTTTGACTTGTTTTCTACAGAGAAAGAGGTTTCTTATATATAATTGAGATAGACTGACACATGGAACACTCTCCAGGGAGGTGTGAAGTGCATCCTCTCCCTCAGCCAGTGCTGTAAGCACAGATCTAGATAACAGATAGTTGCCACCATCATAATAACTGTGACCTGTCAGTTACTTTGAAGAGGGGGTCTATCTAAGGTCTAACACAAGGTCTCTGCAGTCCTGCACTTGGCCTAAACATCCAGAAAGTAAAGTGGAGCTTCAGCTTCAGCTAAGCTTAAACACTTTGTATTTGCTATTTCTAGAGGGCGTCTTCAGTGGGCACAATAAGAATTTTTGTCTTTCTCTTTTGACACTATAAAGAGGAATTTACATGGTCCTGTGTTCTCAGTTTCAAGCTGAGAATTAGATGACTAAAATAATGTGATAGGGCCTTACTTGTAAATACACAGCATCATCACAAATTTCAGCACTTTACTTTTAAATAAAAAGTCTGTATGTTGGTTAGAGAATCAGACCTCTAAT
The DNA here is from genome assembly GCF_000691845.1 of Merops nubicus. Taxonomy (NCBI): domain Eukaryota; kingdom Metazoa; phylum Chordata; class Aves; order Coraciiformes; family Meropidae; genus Merops; species Merops nubicus. The sequence continues at coordinate 30,977 of NW_008625645.1, read as the reverse complement.
GTCTTAATTGTAGAAATGTGTACTGCTCAAAGCAATTTTGCACACCATTTTCCTGCACACTCGCCATCAGACTGGAACTAAGCATTAAAATGAAAGTTTTACTGTTTGGGTGTCTCAGGAAATTATCTTCAAGACCCAGATTCAGACTGTCATACTGTACCACTAGGCACAGGGAAATTAATTGTTCCATATTGTTGTCTTTGTCTTGACCTGAAAACTCAAATGAAGTCCTGTACGATATCTGCAGAGCTGAGAAAATTGTGGGTGCTGCTCTCTGTTCATTAAATTGCTTTTCACTGCTTGGCAGTCTATTTTCCATTTCATTTGGCTTTCAGACTAGACAAATTTATAACCTCTCTGGTTCTGATTGCTGTAGTCACAGGCAGGCTCTGTATTCTAGGAAGGGAAGCTGTACTTCCTAATCTGGAATTTAATTATCCTGATAAGACCTATCTTCTTTCTTGCATTGCTACTTTGTCTTGCTGCCTTGATTCCACAGGATTTTTACTTTCATAGCAATACAGTCCTTTATTATTAAATCACCCTTTAATATTAAATTGTGCTTGGGCAGTGTATAGCACCCAATTGCCTGGCCTTTCCCTTTAAGCCAGTTGAACAGCCTACAAACCTCTATCTGGCTTTTGAAAATGCAGTACCTGAATTCCCTCCTTGCTCTGGTGACACAGAAGTCCTGTGTTTTCCTACTCCGTGTGGTTGAAGTGAGTTGTAGGCATACCATTTCAAAGAACTTTATTCCTACTAGATACATATGTGTATTTTTAGTTTTTTAAAAACTGCTTCAAAACCTACAAGAATTTAAAACATCTTTTTCTCCAGGAAGCACAACATCATTTTATGATTCTGCGATAAATGCAATGCACTTGGACAGCAAAGTTGGAAAGCACAAATTCTGGGATCTGAATCTGGGCTAGAGGATTTTACTGTCAAGTTCTGTTCCTTTCGATCAGGAGTGGGAGGATTCATCTTCCTTTCAGGAGACATATGTTAGACGGCCCTACTCTCTTCAGCATGAGAGAATGGTTAACTGTCTACAATGTAGAGTCTTACAGGTGGGTGAGACGAATCTTAGGTGCTGTGCTTCTTGGTATTAGTCTTTATAAATAGAAGTCTGATTATTTGAGATATTATAAAACTGTTTTCCTACAGCTTTTATGTAAATGATCAATTTTGGCTCAATAACTGGTAGAACATTCTTCTAGTTTAATGAAGCAAAACCACAGGACAACATGGAGTCTAGATGCCTCCTAGACAGGGTATAAAAATCATACCTCTGCAGGGTCTGTCTGTTAGAAAAGATAGTGAGGGATGGGATGTTTGAATGATAAATGAAAAAAAGACATAGGAAGGAGTTGTAGATTCAGAGGGCTTCTACCCTGAACTAGTTACAGAGCTAGTCAATAGCAAAAGTTTGATATTCTTAGTGAGCCAAAAAAGCCCTGCTGAGCTCTTAAAAGCTCTGCAGGCACTGACATGCTGTAGGTATTTCTGCTTGATTTGAAATAACAAGGTTCTGCTTCCAGGAAGGCATGAGCTGGTGCCTGTGAGCAGCTACATATCTAGAACACTGTCAGATATAGAGCCAGACATTTGTCATGGCTTCTCACTCAGGAATCACATTGCCAAGTGTCACCCCTTCATTTTTAAAATGGGATTAGAAAGAAGGGAATTGTGGTGATGCTGTCATGGTATGGAATACTTAATTTTTTTTTAAAGGAGTGACCTCAACTCCCATGTTCTCCTTAGCCTTCACATTTCCAAAGAGAAAAATAGAGTATCTCACTCAGTAGGCTAGGAGTCTGTCCCCTCCATCTCTCCTCCTTAGATAAAAAGACATGCCTCACTCTGCATGTGTAGGAGGGAGAGCAGTCCTGTCCTCTCATGGCTAAGGAATACCCTTTGCAGTGAAGGAAGGCTGGGCTCCATCACCCATGCTCTGAAAGGCTTGCATTAAGCACCTCTGCTTGAAAGACAGTCTCTGGAGCGGAAACTGGCACACAGGATTCCTGGTCATGTGGTATCCATCAGTCTCTTTTTTTACTAGAGTAAGATTTCCGTTGCTTTCTTACGTCCCCAGTTTTGCAACTTTGTCCTCTTCAGAGAAATTAGGACTGGTTCATGTGTGTCTTTGGTTGGTTTGCTTTCAGGGGATAATCCCTTCCATTTTTATACTTTTTGTGCAGGACCAAATGATGGCGTTTGCCACCCGAGGGAGACTCTAGCCACGCGGTGGCACTCTCTAGCTTTGCATTAATGCTCTGCTGTCCGGAAGGTTAAGAAAGGAATTCAGAAACCTAAAGTAGCACATTATTTCTCCGTTACCTTTCACTTCCAATTAATATCCAATACCTCTTAAAAAAACAACCAATCAAAAAAATACACACACAGAGAAAAAAACCCAAACAATCAAAAAACCACAATCCAAACCCAAAAATTAATTTAAAAAATGACCTAGAGCCTAATTCTTTAAGCCCCTTTACCAGAACAAGTACAATGTAGATCTTCCCCAGACAAGCAACTGTGTGCTCTGTCACAGAGCAAATAGACTCTAAGAAAGCAACAGAGGATTTGCAGGGTGTAAAAAGAGTTGAAGATAATAATTCTAAGCTACTCTGAAATGCCTGAAGTTCTGAGAACTGGCTTGTCCACAGCTCAGAGAGGGTTGTCTGCTCTGAGTTAGTGCATGCCTTTATTTGTTAACAGGAAAAGAAGAGTGCAAATCTGAATATTACTAGGAGAAGAAACCTAGTAAATGAGGTTACAGTCACATGCTGAAATCTGTTGGTGTTGGTTTAAAATGGTCAACTTGTGACAGCTATTTGTTTTGTTGAAAGAAATGTCATACAAATTACTTTCTATGAGCCTGGTGCTAAAGTACTCTCAGCAGCAACGTCAAAAATACTTAACCTACAGAAAAAAACACTTTTCCTGAGAATGTACCAAAGGTATTAGCAGAGTTAGTAGCCATTTTTGCCACTTAGTATAAATTGCCTGCCTGGTGTTATTGTCTGCTGAAATGCTAAGGTGACGTTTCTCTAAATATTTTGCTTCTAATGCTCTTCTGCCTTCATTTTGCCATTTCACATAATGAAGGGAAGAAAAGTAATGTTTAATTTCCTAGAGTATTTATCTCTATCTGGCACTTTAATCACTGAGTGGCAGGTAAAGTTGCCTTTGCAGTGCACTGACATACTAAATAGATTGTATCTTTGCACAAAAAAGCAAACTAAACGAGATTATTCTGACTTAAAATATCATAAAACTTCTATGCCACTTAGCTGCTTAATTACTTTAGAGAGTTATATGCTGGGAAAGTCTTGAAAATTTTCAGCAGGTGTTTTTCCTGATGTAGCAGATGTACAAAATCTGTCCAAAGTAGTCTTTCTTTGCCAAGCCAACAGAAGGGAATTTCACTATTGCACGGAAAATATTTCATTTTTTTGGAAGTTGAAATGAGTATGACAAATGGAGTATTTTTGCTTTCCTAAAAATAACACAGAATCTTTCTGAATGTTTCCTGAAGTATGTGTAATAGCACTGACTGGTGTTAGGTGCTTGTGTTAGATCAGTTGGGTTATAAACTGAGAAGCTTCTTAGGAGCCAATTCATTTTCAGACTGGGGAAGACTTTATCAAGAATTATGGACTATTATCCACCTGCTCATATCTTGCTTAAAGTGCAGATAGATTTCCTTGTGCCTTCCTTTGCTAATATATACCAGAGTTATGTGTTTGAGACACAACAGAACCTCTTTCTTTGTCTCCTTTGAGAGAGAGATTTAACACAGCATCAGTGTAACCAGGCATCTTTTGTAATTCCAGAAAGTAACAGCATGGGGGTATTGGGACATACAAGCAAGCACCTAAAGAGTGACCAAAAGTGACCTTGAAACAAGGTGTTGCCTCCTTTTCTGGAGTTCTTGTACAATGTGGCCCTTCATCACAAATTATTGGGAGGAGGGGGTGTTTTTAAGAGAATCTGGGGCTTAGGTCCAGGGATGTACTGAACCCCTAAGCTAATTTCTGCATTTTCCCATAATTCTTCTTTAGCAATTTGCATCGATTTAATAACACAAAAACATTTCCAAATACAGCTACACTGGTTTTCTTTAGTGGCAATGCAGAAAAGTATCCATATTTGCTTGAAATTCAAAGGTAAATTAATTACTTTCAATTTATTTTTCTTTTAAAAGAGTATCTTTGGCCTTAAACAGCCTGTTATCTATTGAGGCAATTTTATTCAAAATTGAATTACTGAGCATCATTGTAAAATGTGGTCAGGATGCTTTGTCTCATGTTTTCAAAGCTGATGCTAATACTAACTGTACAGAAGCATCCAAATTACAAGGAAACAGGATAGTAAAATAAACGCATCTGCTCTACCTATGAAACTGTTACCTAGAAACTATTAATTTTCGAATTTTTAATTCTTGGCATAATTATATACTTATTTATTTGGTAAGTTAAAGTAATATGCATTGCAATTTGGTTTAAATCCAGAAGCTTTGTCTCATATTGGTGAAAACTTACATGGTATAAAGACTTAGTTAATCTTGTCAAAAGACAAGATTATTGACAATTGACAAAATACTTGTAAATTGCTTGCTAAGTAATCTGAGAAGTGTTTTTCCTTTATGATCTGCTGTAGGTCTCTTAACTATAGGAAGTATAAAAGTTCCTTTTTTCCTCTTCTTCCTGCATGCCTGAGATAACAATAGTTGTACATGCAAACGTACAGCTGAGTAAATACGTTGTTCACTGTGAAGTAATGGTAATTATATGACTATAATATAATTCTTTCTTATTTATCTGAGGTAGCAGTCATTCTTCACATTTTGTATTTTATTCTACTTGTTGATATTGACAGGTTTTTTAGAATCTTGGAAGACTTCTTGACAAGAAGTTTCAAGAAAACCAAGGCATGCATCAGCAAGTACCTTGGCCTAAACATCCATTCTTTACTAACAAATTTAAATTAATATCTTTGTTTCTGACTTATTTTTCTTCTTTCACAGATAAGTGGAATTTCTGGGCAGAAATACTTTATTTGATTATCTATTTCCTTTTTCTGCCTACCAGTGGATCAGCATGTATAAATTTGTATCTGATATTCTGGGTCATGGAACACAAGATGACACTTTCTTATTAAATCAGAGAAAAGTTGCCCTTATTACATCTTTTTCTGATTACATTTTCTCTATTGCTTTCCTTTTTTAGACACCGCTTTTACTTCAGTTTAGGTCTGCCAGGCTTTTCATCATCCTTGCTGGATCCTGGGTGTCTGCCACATACCAGTTAATGTTGGAAAAAAATCAATCCTATTTCCAAGAATGAGTCTAGAGAAAAGTGGACTAATTGGTCAATGTTTATTTTAAACCAAATTAAGTCAGGTTACCCGTTCTCTATAAAGCTTTAGTGACCAGGAGCATTGATTTACCAGCAACGTGTCTGCTTTAAGAATGGACTGTCTCCTATCAAAAGTATTCCTGTCATAAGCTTTTAAAAAATTGCAACTTGCATAAGAAAGATGTTTTTTACACATTACCAAAATTCTATGCCTACTAAGTTTGAGCTACTTGCATCCTGGGAGGGAGAGAGGGGGGTGAGTAGGCTCTGCCATGTGTGTGCTTCATGCTGTTAGAAGGGTGAAGCAAATAAAGCTATGAGGCTTCCAAGAGAAAATAGGAGAATAGCTTTGAGAAGTATGAACAAAGCTTATCCTCTGCTCAAAAGGAGGAAGAATGGGAAGGGAGCTACTTTTGAAAAAGCTGCTGCATCACATCCAGTTTTCCATACTGACAGCTTACTTCACATTAGAAGCTTCAGAATTCTCTATTGCTTTTTGTTAAACAGCCTGAAACACATCATTTTTAACTGGCAAGAGGTAAAACTTAAAGCAGTGCACTGAATATGTTTCCCTATGTTTTTGGTCTTTGCAATGTGCAAAATCTGCAATTTTGCAAGCCTCTTGCTTAGTGCTTCTGAACTTTACTTTAAAATGTATACCTGGATTATCCAAATGTATTTGTTGATCTTTTCTGAACTCTCTTCTATTTTTAAATTACTTTTGATAAACTAATCCTGTATTAAATATGCTGGATATGGTTTATAACAAGCTAAATCTAATATAAACTTAGATTGAGCATTTAGAAATATTTAGATTGCTGCTTTGGACCTCCGTGTTCACAAGTTAAGGTTTTATTTTACCCGGTCGCTGAGACATGGAATTCTGATTTGGACAATACACCACACTCTCAGTTCACATAAATCAGCTAAGCTCCATTAAAATAAAGCGCCAGATCTGGGTCAAATTAAGAATTTGAGATTTAGCTAAAGGTCTACATCTAACATGATATTCCCTTGCTGCAGGATATTACAGCTGAGTGCTGAGGTGCTGCATAAAGGCTCGAGTTGAAAGGAGACTTGGGAATGGAGGATGTCTGTGGGCTGAGAGACTGAGTCCTCCTCCCATCTGATAGCTGCTGAGCAGTTCTGGTGTGTGGCTCTGTTTTACCATGTGGGAGGCTGGAGGACTTGTGTGGGTCATGTGGGCATGGACAAACTGGAGATACTTCCTCAGCAATGTTTCCTCTAAATGGTGAGGAGCACTCCTCCTCAGGATGTAGAAGTTTTGGCACGTTCTTACACATCCTTCTTCTCGGTTGTCCTTCCCGTGACCTTCCCTTCCCTTTTACTGTTCTACAAAATACTAGAGGCCCTACTGGAAAGAGGGCTGCAGAGTAGGACACATTTTACAGGATTTAGTTTGTAAGACTGGTGAGATTGTGGAAGAAGGTCTCAAGTGCATGCTCTAAAACCAGTCTCATTTTTCTTACAGTTCAAGATCTTATGGAACTTCCTATCTTCTGAAAAAAAAAAAAAGCAAACTATAATAGTTCATTGGCTGATTCATATTTCTGTAATTACAGTATTCTCCTGTTCCACAATTCGTAAGCCAAGATACTCTCTGCTTTGTTTACATTTTCATGAAGCTAATACATAGCTGATTTTACTGGAGTGCGATTTTTACAAGTTCTGCTTGGATTCTTCCTTACTTCTTTTGTCATCCTATGCAGAAACCTTGTACAGTTAGTCGATAAGACTATATGAGAGACTATCAGTAAGAGGATAATTTTATCCTGCATTTAATGCTTATTAAGACAAAAAATTGTAAAATTAATCCTTCAGTTCCCTTGAATTAAAGGAAAATATAAGGGAAATTTTGAAGTATGTTTATTTCTTAAGTGTTATGAAGACATTTTCACATATTCTTTTGTAATTTCAGAAATTTTAACTTAAAGCTGAAACACCTCAATATAAAGGTTCAGATTAAGCAAGCTCATATATTTCCCATGTCACTCAGCTAGTTTAAAATAGTCTTGTGAGCATCTAACAGAATATGTATCTGGTGCTTTATTAAAGTAACAATGTGTCTGGGATATTCAGCAGTGTTTTTCCGTTGTGTCCAAAGTAGTTTGGAGAATTCAAACAGAATGAAAACAGTCTCATTCATTACCTACATTGCCATATGAAGTTATTGGTGTAAAAATTGCATGTATCAAAAATACCATAAAATGTACAAGAAAAAGTACCCAAAATGAAGTTACCAAAAAGATGGAAGATTGCAGAACCAAGACCTGGTATAATACATGTGTTTTCCAGATCCTAGGTGTTTTTTTTTTTTTCCTTTACTCCAGCTCAGAAATTCTTTGTGTTTGTATTTATGAAAACATACGATTCATGTTAAGATCTTAGCCCTATTTTTGTCTCCTTAAAGTGACTGTAAAGCTAATTTTCATACAGTAGAAGGAGATTTGGGACATTCTGCAAGATATATGAAAACAAAGATAATTGTTGCACCTCATGGAATAAAGTACTAAAGTGACAGCTCTTGAGTTCCCCACGCCTACAGGTTCAGTCAGCTGAGTACAAATGTCTCAGACAGGCACACAATCCTGGCCAATGCATGAATTTTTACTATCACACTTGGTTCCTGTATCCCATATTACAGGGTGTGGTTGAATATATATGTTTAAAATTATCCATAACCTGAGGCAATACTTCTAAGTTCATCCAACTTTAGAAAACATCTGAAAATAACCTGAAGCTACTTTTATTCCTTTCAAATGCTTAATTCATTAATGGGAGCTAGCTCTTCTTTGTTGGGTGGAGTCAAGTATCACTTTTCATTTGGTCCACACTTTACTGTATGTTAAAATTATATTCATCCTTTTACTTCATCTTTCACGAATAAAAAAGACCTAAGAAAAGTCTCTGGAAGAACTCATCATGCAAATAAACCATTTCGTTATTATAGAGACTTAAATCATCACTTAGAAATAGGTTTATGTACTTTTAATTATACTTATTAAATTAAAAGATCTTATTACAGATTTATTTCATGTACCCTTTTCCAAAGAACACACAAATTTGGTTCAATCCCAAAAGCCTACTCTGGGATAGATTTTTTTTTTTATTATCATTATTATTGTAAATCACCAAGCAGAGAAGTGCAAAGTCTCTGTGGTTTAAATTTTATAACATTGCAACTCCTAGATTATCACTGTCCTTAGACTTTGCAAAATCTGTAGTGGTCATTTAAGTAGCCACCTTTCTTCTGGAACCCCAGGGACCTCAAAAGTGGGATTTTATATAAACAAGGCATATATTATGCCACTGGCATGAGTCTGGAAGTAGAAAATACCAAGATGATGGTGAACTGTATTGTTGCTCACACACCAGAGTTTGCCAGGATAAGTAGTTTAGTGGGACAGTGGATGAAGGTGAAGTAATAAATGCCCAACTACATAAAACAGCGTCACATCATACATCCTCTTGTACCAGAATATGGTGTACACATGGTTTGCTAAAAATTGGAAAATAATCTTTTGGGACTCCATACTATCAAATTGAAAGGATTTCAAACAGCAGCCTTCAGAGGGATAATTCTGGGCCTGTTTACATATTTTGAAGAAATCTGGATGTCTGTAATTTGCTGATGATGGTAAGTAACACAGAAGAGTCTAAATGCACTACTAAGGGTAGGATCAGAATTCAAATCTTTTTGAGAAAGGAAAGTTGTGTTAAAGACCTGTGTTATGGAAAATAAATATGGAATAGGGAATAGCTGACTGGGTTACAAAAGAGGATGAAGGATTATAATGGGTGACAAGTCAGACATGAATAAACATTTTGGCTGTGGTGCAAAAATGTCAAGCTTCAAATCAGTAGAAGTGTCATGGACAACACAGAGAAATTTATTCTCTGTCCAGTGAGACCTTGAATTAAGAACTGTATCCAGTTTAGGTACAGCACAAGAAAGATGTTGGCAAATTAGAGTACAAAGAGGAACAATAAGACTGATAAGAAGCTTAGAAAATAAGAACTTTGAGAAAGGGCTAAAGGAACAATGTTTGTTTAGTCTAGAACAGAGTGAGGGCAGATGTAACAGTCTTCACAACGTAAAAGCCTTTTATGAAGACAGCTCTTCTCATCTGCAGGGGAAAGGAAAAGATTTATATAGTGTATTTTCATAACAGTAGAGTAATGAAGTACCAGGGTCTGTTAGAAAAGGAGAGTCTTCTTCATTGCAACTTTTAAAAAACAAATAGACAAATGTTTTTATATATACTTAGTATCCTGGTTGGAGGTATTTCTTCTTCAGGGCACCAGATCCCTAGAGATCCTTCTGATCCCTTATATTTGCATGCTTTCAGGATTTAATTTGACAAAATAAACCAATTTAAACTATGTAGGGATTGAAAGACCTCCACCTGAAAATATCCCAGAGCCTAGTGGAAATAAGCCAAAGGAGATGGTGATTCAGACTCTATCACATCTCGCTGATCAACCACTTACTAAAAAGGCATTATTGAATTTGATTGTGTTCTGTAGGGACAGACCATGCTTACATCACTAGTGACAGACAGGGGAAACCTGTTTTCTTTCAGTTTTGTAAGGGTATAGCCATTTCTTTGGCACTGTCAGTGCTGATCTGTATGTGACCAGTGCCAGAGCTGTAAGCGTACAGGAGATTTAATCAGGCTGAAGAGTTCAGAAGAGATTTTGAATGGTGGTTATACCAAAACACTGGACAGATGCTTAGTAAGGAATCCCGTATCCTACAGTGACTGAATGGGCTTTGGCCTACTCGAGCTAAACAATAAAAAATCATTTTGGAAGATTTAGCTTTTTCATTGTATTATTCTTGTGCTCAGACAAGCTTAGTGCTTGTGAATGAAAGCAGATATGACAGCAAAAGAGACAGACATATTTTCTTTATCTGCACAGGCACAGCATGAAATACAGTGGCAATGCTGATGCTAAAAGGCTTTCTCAGTTCATGGGAGGATAGTTTAGCCTTCAGGCTGACGCAGAAACAGTTAGTTACCAAGACTGACAATTCTGATTCAGCTGCCTGTCCACTAGGAAATGAGATTGGGAGGGGTGTGTAGGCTAATAAACAGCTGTCACTAGTGTCTTGGGTTTTAAACCCAAAATTTAGAACAGATATGTAACATCCATTGCATGTTACTGGTCTGTTAAGTCATCAGTTTCCACTACTAAAACATTTTTATATGCAGTTTTATTTCAGCTGAATGTAAGACTCCCCAGTTTTAACTGAAAAATGCAGCTACATCCAAAATTTTACAGGAAGAATCAGATTCAATGGTGGGTTAAGAATGACACAACCTTTGCCAGTAATTTTTGTTATGTGTTTCAGCTGGTTTACATCTCTTCTTTTTCCACCCATCATCAGTGAAAATACTTCAAAAGTACTATTGTGTGAGCTAGACAGATGAATGAATAGGTCAGATATTAGGCACCTAACACCAAAGCTCCAGTCCTCCAAACTCATGCTTATCAGCTGCTTAAAGCAATCCCAAGTCCATAGACACAACTTTGGCCACTGGATTCTCTTGACTAGATATTCTTCCTGGGGTGTAACCATAGTTCCCACATCACAAGTAGCTCGAACCTTGTATCTAAGTCCCATTATGGTCTGCTAACAAGACATTCCTTTGCTTATTTTGCTTGACATCTCAATCCAGAAAGCAGTTTCAAAACTGCTTAATAAATCAGTCTTTTAAAAAGAACTGAAAGAGGTTGGTCTCCTGAAGCAGGAGGCACTCTTAATTTAGGGAATAGGTAATAGAAGATGGAGTCACTATGTTCCTAATAGGTAAATAACACTGTGAAATCACATGGAATATCTCTGGCTTTCTGGTTTACCCCAAACTGACGGACACCACTCCTGAATATCTTAGAATTTATTCTAAGGCTCTAGATAATCATATAAGCTTTGCAGTTCTAAAATCAGGTTGTTGTTGGAATAAAAGGTTGGGGTTTTTTTTTCAAGAGGATGTCACACCAGTAAAACAGCAGGGCAATTACCACGTGCCTACCCTCTTTGGGTGTCAGTTGCATGAAAAGCACAATGATCCCAGTGTTGCAAACTTCCATTACACATCTAATTGTCTTTCTTTCAGCTTGTGGCACTGTGGTTTGAAGTTGATGGAAACCCAGGCAAACACCCTAAAGACAACTGCTTTTTCAGTGACTACAATGTTACTCCAGTAACACTGTGAAGTTTACAAAGATACAATCAACCATTCCGTAGTATCAAATCAATAATATGTGCAAAAAATTATCTGTATCGCAACATACCTCCAAAAAACTCTAGACTTATGAGAGCTTTCTTGTGTTTAATTGGCAGAGTTCATCTTACTGTACTAATTTTGCCAGCTGAGAGATTTATTGTCATTGAGTTTGGTTTCCTATTTCAGGTATAAACCAAGAAATATGCCCAAGAAAGTACACCATTTTTAGCCACTGAGTTTATCACCTTCATTGCCAAGGAAAATATTTTCAAAATTGAAAAACACGCAGGCTTTATTTTCACACTTGAAAAAAAATTTCCACTGCTACACAAACACAAACAAACCCGTGAGCACAAATCCTCGGTGAGGTAATGGCAAAGCTCAGAAGCAAGTCTGCAAGAACTGAGTCTTGCTTATGTGAACAAAAAAAATATTAAATCTACAGGCTGGGTGGCTGATTGCTAATTTCCACAAGTGCTAGACATAATTTAGCAACAGAATTTTAAAAATTATTTCATGCCTTTGATCCGAATTACTACCTTCTAATTACTGAGCTCCTTTAATGTTAATGGATGTCTGTATTTGTGCCTGAGACCGGTGGACTGAAAAGACAGCGCTGAGGCTATGGTTTGCAACCATCGTGTTTGCCCTTATGTGGCATAAGGAAAAACACGATCCTGTTCTGTTATTAAGAACAGTCAGTCTATTACTGCAAGGAGTATGTTTGATCTGAAATGATTTTTAATATTTTTTTTTTGAAAGTAAAAATTACTGTCCTCTTGGTGAAAAAGTTAAGTGCATAAAATATTAGTAAAATAAAGTATTTAGTATAGTTTTTAATTTTAGAAATGCGCAGAATTTTTTGCCTTTCTACAGAACTGGTGACTGAGTGAGAACAGGGGAGTGAAGAATGATAAACTCCTTCCTTCTCCCTTCTATTTTCATTGAAAATTTACTCTTTTTTATGAAGTTGTAACCTGAAAATCCAACAATTCCAAATGCACCCGCAAGCAAAATGGCTACTATCATGCATAAAAAAGGGAGATGGCTTCGAGAACATTTTGTCTGTGGCTTTTATAAAAAAAGATCTCTGGGGACAATTTGATCTCTCTCCAATGGAAAATTTCTGTGGACTTCTGAGCCATTTTGAGTTACAAAATTATACCAGTGCTGATTGCATTGTCCATGGAAAATCTTGACCTACATCACGAGGCCTAAAGGAAAGCAAAACAAAACACGTTTTCTGTAGGAGAGAACTATGAAGCTGGTTGTGAGAACAACAGCTTATGTAAATGAGTTTCTAACATGTCACATAATCAACTTCTGGGATGTTTACCAGTATTACCCAGTCTGTAAGAAAGCAGACACCACAATGAACAGAAATCTTTGAGGTCTGCAAAGAGAACAAAAAATTGCCTCTAAGAGCTTTGAAGAGAAGTTCCTTGACACAGATGTTTATGTACTCCAAGGTGTCCCCCAAGAATAAACTCTGTAGAATGTAGAGCATAACCTAAATAGTTATAGTCTAATAGCAAAGGTGACACAACTATTAAGAATTAGAAACAACAGGTAATAATAGATATGGGCCACAGAAAAAGTCACACCATACTAAAGCTTTTAAGAACGTCACAGAACCACCAGTGAAAGCAGAATGAGTAAGGAACACATCATTGAAAAACTTCCCCAAAACAAAACTGAAAACCTCAAGAACTCCCATATGACCATCATAAGTAACACAGGGACACACAGAGAAAGCAATGTTTCAAGGAAGTTCATGGCTGCAGAAATTCAGAGTTTCATTCTGTCCTTCCATTCATCAGTCTGGCCATCTTTGACACAAGTTATGTATAAAGGCAGCATTTTCGTGAGCATTTTGAGAAAGCAAACAGTCTCTGTCCCTCAGACCTTACACAAGGATGTCCTAAAAATGCTTACTGTGAACAAAGCTGTTACCTCCTATGGTTCCTTGGGAAATTAAATGTCTTACAGTGTAAGAGTCTGGGAAACAGAAGGATGTATTGCCATGTACACGTATCTGACTGGAAAACATATTTACAGGAAAACAACACATTCTGACTTAGTTCTGTGCCGAATTAAAGGTAGCATGCTCCCAAGCCTATAGGAGCTTTCCCAGGCTCTGAGAAAAAGACATATTTTTAAATGAAGAACACATTAATGGTAAGTGTTTAGGATAGTAATTTTTTTTTTAAGATAATCTCTGCCTTCCTATGAAATCTATAATGATAGCATTGGAGTAAAGGATAATGAGCCTAATAGGAGAAAGTAGAGAGCATACTGAAAAACAGCTGCCTGAGCTTATTTAAAGCTATGTATACAATCAAAAACTGGTAACAATTTATCTGTCTATACTATGTCAGATAATTTCTAGGTCAAAACCAAAATGAAAGACCAGAATTCCTACTACAGCAAAATTCTTCATTATGCTCTGCTGTATCATGGTCATTTTTTGAATTATTATTGCATAGCATAAGTATTCTCCTATCTATCAGGGTTTCAAACTCATCAGTAAAGAGGCTTGATCCAATGCCAAGTGGAAGCAACGGAAAAACCAGGACAGACTTGAGTATGAGTTGAAACAGTCCTTGGAGGAGGAAGCCTGTTGTGAATAATGTTGCCTCCTTATGGTATGACCTTCCTTGGATGGATGTGTATTTCCACAATTAAAACTGTTTTCATAAGCAAGGTGTACTAGCTGCTGTGGGCCGTAATGAAGCAGACAAACAGAAGGTCCTGCGTTACCTCCTTTGCTCTGTGGCAAAAGTATTGCTGTGTAATGGTTTGAAACCTGCTGCTCCTGGTGGGTGGAGATCTGAAATCCAATACCAGGTGCAAGCCTGAATGAAAGGGGCGTAGACCTCTTCTATTTCCACTCCCCTCTTCCTGTCTTTGGGATTTCCTGCTGGGGTCTATAAAAGGGGTGGAAAGACACGCCTCTCTCTCTTCCCTCTTCCTCTTCCCCTCTGTGGGGGTCCTGGCCGGGGCACGCTGCTCCTGCTGCTGCTTCTTTGTGGTTCCCCGTGCTGCACGTGGCCGTGGCCATCTTGGGACCTGGGCCTGATCTACAAACTTTTCCCTGCCTCCATCCACATCCAAGGATTATGCATCCAGCTTCAATCCACCTCAATCCAGTGAGATCCAGCACCGGGGAGCCTCAGCACAACATTTGGGTTTTGTATATTTGGAAGTTTAACCTTCCTTGCTTTGTTGTTCCTATAATCCCCTTACCCTGTTAAACCCCTACCCTTCTTCCTTTCTGTTCCCTGTTAAATAATATATTTCATTTTGTTAACTTTTCAATCGGTGCAAAGCTTTCATTATCCCTGCCTTCCTTTATTTACTTCTCTACTCGGGAGAACTGAGGGATAAGGGAGGTGGGACACAATTCTGCTTTCTAACCAGGACATGCTGTTACATCTCAGGTAACCGACTCACAACTACTTGCTGAAGAGTTTTTAGCAACATTCTTGAAACACTGAGGAGAAAGACAATAAATATCTAAAATTAGAATGCATCATTTGAGTATCAAATTAGGGTATTGAGGAGAATGTTGGCAAAACAATGCGAATCTTGCTAGTGTTTTTCTACAGGAGTGAGATCAGAACAGTTCAAGGTCCTTAATTTCATGCACATACACTGAAATAATTTTAGGTTCTTTCTTTCTGAAATTATACTTTCTTCTGTCCCACAATCCAATTGGTATCATCAGTTTGGTACTGGTGCAGTGGAACTGATGACACAGGAGGATCCTTGCCCAACCCAAATGAGTCTATGTAATCAATTTTTTTAGCTAACACAGTTTTTCCTGCCTCTCTGGTAATCCTTGCTATGCAGGATATGTTCCTTTCTTAAGGGAAGAGATATTCCTTAGATTCAGAAAAACACAACCCTTTGAATGCAAATAAAATGAGTAATGCTTCTTTAAGCTCACAGTGGTTCCATGCAGTAACTTAAATGAGAGGCTATTAATTCATCTGTGACTGAAAACCAAAACCAGATGGATTAGCTTGTTAGAGTTCTCACAAAATACAGCTATGAGTTACGGTCATGGTGGGGAATACATTTCTTTTTCAGTTGCCTTCTTTTAAGCTTCTCTTTCAGCTGTTTCATTATACTAGGCTTTTAGAAAATTGTTGCATCTAATCTCTTCTAAAAAGTCTTATTGAGTAAGAGGGAAGGAGCAGATGTTATTTTCATATATAAAAATGTAGCTAAAAGATGAAACACACGTTTCCTAGGGACAGTTCATAAACCCAACATGTTCTACTACTCTCTCTTCTGTCAAAGTGAAGCCAAATATGAAATACAGTTACAATAACAGGAAAAAAGATAAATTGGTCTCCTTCTAAAAGCATATTCTTCTAAGTCTTTCTAAGTCTTAATTTAGGACAAAAAAATTAATGTGATAGTGCCTGCTGTTCACTGCTCTCTGTGCATACACGAACAGGTCTAGTGAAACGAACTTGTCAAAGGTATTTGGCATAAAGATACCAACTGTGAATCATACAGAGCTTTATCAGGAAACAGGCAGCTAGATATCCAGCTTGGTCAGGACAGGACAACTGTATGCACGCCAAGAAGCACAACTTTATATGTGTGAGGAAATTTTAACAGGAAAATTACATGTATTGCATTTCAACTCATAAATGCACTTTTTTTTGGTTATAAAGAGCTTCTGCTCTAAGAGTTCTGGCAACAGAAGTGTGCTTCTGAATCCCACTCCTGTTCACACTGGAGTGAGTGGGAAGGCCTCCGCTGCTGTCACTGAGTGAATTTGTTGGATCATTCAGCATGTTTTAAGAGTGCTCTAGCCCCTCTAAAATTTCTTTGAATCTCACAAGCAGTGTGGATGCTCGGGCCCTGACAGAAATTCTTGAAAAGGTTCATCAGGACTCATCATACCGACATCTTTCCACCACACAATATGTCTCAACTGTAGCTGTTGGGGTAACAGCCATGCCTCAGCCCTCAGCTGTTAGGGTAATCACCATGTCTGTTTGGCCTTTCTTGGTCTACTGGGATTCCCAAGTAGTGTCTCACTACAGGGCTTTGGAGCTGAGTCTTGGATCCATACCTAGTATCAATTTCATTGATTTTATTTGGAATATATCTATCTATCTACAGGACTGAGACAGCAAACAGCCATTAGATGAGTGGGTTTTGATTCTGACCAGCTTCACTCTTGTTTAAAAGGAAGCAATGCAGTCCAGATAGTGTCAGTTTGGAGGGCTATTCGTCTCCCAAGCTGTTACCTTTATTACATGTAGCTGAGCTGATTCCAAACCAAAACCACAGAAAGACTGCATGTGTCTTCAGTGAAAGATGAACTAAATACTTTTGAAGCTCTCAAATGATTGTGATTCCTATCACCTGAATTCAAGGACTGGATTCAACTGTCTAATTATCAGTGCAGATTGTGATTTTTAACACCTTAATGTATCCAACTCATCTGCAAAGGGCTGCCAGGAACAACAGGGCATATGAGAGAGCTATGCCCTTCTGGAGTGCCAGCACCCTCTGGCAGACCAGATGGGACACCCTGCAGCAGCTCCAACGGAAGTAAACTCAGTTCAAATGGAAGCAGTTGCAATGTGTAACTCAACATGTAACTTTGTTACTCTACATGTAATTCCTGTGTCCAATCTAATGCTAACGTGAATAGAGATAATATATTAGTAAAATACAGAGTATTATTTCTCTAATCTAAAAGTAGATACCCACATTTGATCAAATGAATTGCACCTTAAACTCCATCGATGGCATTCATCAAGTGAACAAAAGGTGCTGCTCTTCTTAACATTGAAAACAGCTAAAGAACCAACACTACACTGAGGTTTTCGTTCCTCAGCCAGTGCCTTCAGACTGATACCTAAGGATCTTCTCTCCTCAGAACTGTTACAGGTCTCCAACTCATATAATTTTCTGTATCTCCCTTAAATTGAGTAAAGCTGTTTCAGTTTAATCATAGACTGAGATATATAAGAGGGAGCTGTCGGACTAAAGAGAGAGAACTTTTAATAAGACATCTAACTTCCCCATACATTTTGCTTTTTCACTAGCTAACTCAGTTTGATCTTTCTAGTTGTGTCTTCAAAGCTGTACTTATATTGTGGAACTTGTACATAGTCTGGAAATTTTAGCCTCCCTGTTTTATAAAGACCCTAGTTATCAGCTGTTGATTTAAAGGTTTCTTAAATTGTAACGCACTTTCTTCAAGTCAGCCACTGCACACACTTTGGTTGTGATCTCTCCAGATCTTGTAAAGTGAGATCAGAATGGCTAAAATCTGAATGGAAGCTGTGACCCTGAACTGCCAGGTGCTGCAGTGAAATAGTGGTAGTGATTTGGAAGACAGCAGGCTTCCCTCACAAGTTAGCCCCCAGAGTGCTTCAAAGAGGCACTGTACTGCTGAGAATGATAAACCTGACTCCTGGTCACTTGTGGTTAATTAAAGATCTCACGGAACATTCCATAAGGGGAAAGATTCCTTGATGTCCTGGTCAGATTATGCACTATTAGTAAAAACAAGTCGAGAACATTTCGGGACTAGTTTCATATTCCTTGCTCTGAATTGGGTGCCAGGATTTCTCTTGGTGCCCTCTGAATTCAGATGAGTTCTACCAGCAAAAAGCTGCATCAGATTTTGGCCTAGAATCAGTTCTCTTCTAGATGTGCTGTCAGTTGTGAATTGGGAAGCTCACCAGAACCAGATTGGCTTTTGTTTTAGTTTGGTTTTGATGCTGTCAGGTGAGTGGGAGTTATTCGAACTCCAAAAACAGAAGTGGAAATCAAAAAGCAACCTAAATCCCAAGTGATTCTGTCCACCAGCAGATGTTTTAGACCACTGCAGTTAAAAAGCTTGTATAAGGAAGCATCAGTTACAATAGGAAAACAGTTTATTGGCACTTTGTGCACTTCAAGAAAACACCATTACAAAAAAGGGAAAAAAACATTTTAGTGTTGCTAAATTGTATTTACTTACTAGATATTGATACCAGATGGGTTGCCATTTTTTGATAAAAACATTTCAACCTCATAAATGCTTTCATCTGAAAGTTTTTGTGAAACATATTGTGAGAAGTTGAATACTTAAGAGGAGAAAAAAGAAAGACAGGTTGGTTTATAAAAGAACAAGCAAAACTTTTGAAAATGCCTTGGAGTACAGTACGTAGAGACAAATATTGTCGTAACTCAATGGGCTGGTTATACCCTGGGACTGGATATTTTAGTTTGCAAAACAGACTGAACTGTTTTGCAAACTAAAATTCTTGGATACTTGCACTAGATGTCTGAGATATCACTGTGAATTTGCACTGAAAAGTACAACTTGTCCCTAAGCTATCTGACGTACACCTTTAGGAGGTGATTTTTCACTATTCCATGGAATATTTTGCCATTTGAAAAACTTTCCAGACATGAAATGTTATAAAATGAGAGGCTTATTAAAAAAAATCTTTTGGAAAGTCAGCTATAGATTGGCAAGGGCCTGATTTAACTTGAACAAATCATGTACTTTATTTGAGTGAAGTTAATCTCATCCATGTCAGACATATGGGATGAGGAGACAGTCTCTCAAGAACTTGTGGAAGTTGCCATTGACAGATCAGATGAGGAGCCAGGATTAGCTGGTGTGGTGAAAGGAAGTAAATATTTCCAGAGACTGGGATGGGAATGAGAAATTTGAATTTCAAATGCTGAGAATGAAGGGCCAGCAAAAGGGAGGAGTCAAGCAGTGGGCCTACCTGAGAATATTTAGAGGAGGCAAATGAGGGAGTCACACTGCCAAGCTGGCAGAGCTCTGCACCAACAACAAATACCTCTGAAATCCCATGTGAGGACAACCTAAAGGATACCTATCGTCTCCTTCTTCCGCCTTGCTGTTCTCTGTAAGTGAAATTAAGCCACTATTGCAGTAAGTTATTCTTTGATATATGGTCTATCTAGTGGCTCCCAAGCATTGATCTTGCTGAGGACTCAACCCTTTGCTATGATTTTGCAGCACAGATTTCCAATTCCTCACTCAATTTAAAAACAAGTCAAAATAAAAAAAAAAAACACAACCAAAACCTCTGATGTCTTGCTACACACACATAAAGATTATCAATATTGTGGAATTTCACAGTATAGGTTGACTTTAGAACTCATGTACCAGACAGGGTGTCACAGAAAGGGATGGTGGGGAGATAGCCTTTTTAAAAAAAATGCTGTCCCTGAAGGAAAGGTAGTTGTTTGGCAACATTAGATTGCTGAGCATAGAATGATTTGGGTTGGAAGTGACCTTGAAAGGTCATATAGTCTTACCCTTCCTGCCATGAGCAGGGACATCATTAACTAGATCATGTTGCTGAGCCCCATCCCACTTGACCTTAAATGTTTCCACTGATGGGTTTTCCCCAGCTTTTAGGTTAGAAACATCACCCCTTATCCTGTTGCAACAGCCTCTGCTAAAAAGACTGTCCCCATCTTTCTTATAGCCCACCTTTAAATACTGAAAGACCACAACAAGGTCTGCCTGGAGCCTTCTCTTCTCCAGGCTGAGCAACCTCAAATCTCTCAGCCTTTCTTCATAGGAGAGGTGCTCCCACCCTCTGATGATTTTTGTGACCCTCCTCTAGACCTGCTCCAACAGGCTCATGTCTTTCTTGTGCCAGTGGCTCCAGATGAGGTATCACCAGCATGGATCAGAGTGGCAGAATCATCTCCCTCAACCTGCTGTCCACGCTTCTTTTGATACAGTTGGCCTTCTGGGCTGTGACTGCACATTGCTGGCTCATGTCCAGCTTTTCATCCACCAGTATCTCAAAGTCCTTCTCCACAGCTGCGCTCATCGCCTAGCCTTTATTGATACTGAGGATTGCCCCAGACTGGGTGCAGGACCTTACACATGTCCTTGTTGAACCTCATGAGGTTCACATGGGCCCACTTTTCAAGCTTGTCCAGGTCTCTCTGGATAGCATACTGTCCCTTAGGTGTGTCATCTGCACTGGTCAGCTTGGTGTCATCTGCGAACTTGCTGAGGGTGCTCTTGATCTCACTATGTCATTGGCAAAGATATTAAACAGCCCTGGTTCCAGTATGGACTCCTAACAGACACCACTTGTCACTGATCTCCTTCTGGACATTGATCTGTTTACCACTTCCTTCTGGATGTGACCATCCAATTCATTCCTTATCCATCAAACACTCCATCCATCAAATTCATACATTCTCCAGTTTAGAGAGAAGGATGTTGTGGGTGACTGAGTCAAAGGCTTTACAAGTACAGACAGACCACATCTGTAGCTCTTCCCTTGTCCATTGATAGTCATTCCTTCACAGAAATCCACGAGGCGGGTCAGACAGGACTTGCCATTAACTTGCCTGAAAGATAAAGGGTGATACAGGCTGAAATTCTCTCTGGGTTAAAAAGGTCCAGAATTCTGCTCCTTGCATCCAGGACATGACCAAATCTTCTTCTCCTCTAGCAGATCTTCTGAAGATAAGAATTAGGGAAATGTGCAAAGATGACACCAAGATGCCTAAGTGCAGAAGCCAAACACCCCCTCTAACAACTCTGAAAACTGAACCTCACCCTAATCCCACTAACAGAGGATTTGTGGGTTAGTGCAGTGCCTTCTTCCTTCTATAAGAACAATAGATAAGAGAGGGACTGGAACATAAAGCTTTGAGACTCTCTGAGCTGACTGAGTGGAGCTCAATGGAGAGATGTGTATGCCATTTAGAACCTGACTGGTTCATTGCTCTTGTTCCTGAATACCAAGAAAATGGCAGTTCCATAAAAGAACCTGTCCTTGCAACTCACCCTGCCAAAAATGTCCAAAATTGAAAGGTTTGTCTGTGGACAAGTTACATGAATCTGCGCACTGCTACAAATGGAATCTGGAATTTTTGAATCCTTGTTTTCTCTTGCAACAATGTACATCATGTTATTTAAGTTTCTTTTCAGATTTGATCTCAACCGCAAATAACGGTAGATTCATCTTGTTCTCTTTCGTATTCAGTCACTGCTCTTTCCTAACAGCTCTGAAATGCAGCTGCTCCATGACAAGCAAAGGATGAGAAAACAGGCATGCATGACTCCTTGACTAGTAAAATTTTCCAAAGACCGGGCCAAAAGCATGCAGAAGTCCTGGGGACAGCAGTAAACATACATTCCCTTGGGCTTTTTTGAGTGGAGAGAAGGCAAGTGTCTCCTCTTTTTCCTCCCCCGCATACACATCATCCTTAAGGCCTGCATGTTTCCAGATACATTTTATATTCTGATTTCACGATAGTAATATGATTCAGTAATTTCATTATGCAAAGTCCTCTAACTTGGAGTACTTATTATTTTATTATTTGCTCTTCTTCTATCCAGTGACAGCAAAAAAAAAAAAAAAAAGATAGTTTTAACCTATTTGGTTAAAACACATCGATAAAAAGAATTTGGTGAGAATACTGATTAAACCACTTTTTTTTTCATGATACAAAAGGGTGGGAGATTTCATGTACAAGGCAACTCTTGGCTCTGAATGGAAGAGGAGCGTGAAGCAGATGTGAGTGAGGTACAACACGTCTGTCTTCCTGTGTGGCTTTGATAATGACAGGCAGAATTTCAACAGGCATTTATGTAGAGGGGGTGGCAAGCAGAAAGCCATGTCATGACTGCTAGTGAGCTTTCACAAACAGTCATCCGTGGAGACAAACCAGAGAAATGTGATTAATGAGCTGGAATAACATGATCTTGAAGAGTACTATAGTTTGTGCTACAACGTTTCCTCACACTGCACACATCTGTCACAAACAGGCTCATGAAATCATGAGCCATTTGCTTTATCTGCAGAAACATTCTTTGTGTGCTGACATCATACAGAACGTGCCAGGGTAAGCAAATAAAACCCTATGGCAAACAGCTTGGTCTAACAGTAACACCTGTCTTCGTAACTTGCTTTGGCCACTTATTTCACAGGGCTAAGCTGATAAAAACGTGCGAGGCTTGGGTGAGAAGGCCTAATGACCAACTTTGCAGTCTAGCCCTTTCACTCAAAGTTAGTCTGAGTCACAGAGGTAGGTGGAGAATTCGAGTTTAAAATGTAGTAGTGGTGGCAGGATGTGAGAAAACTGCTGCTTCCAAATCAGCAGCACTGTCTAGAGTGAGAAGTGCCAGTTCAAACTTGTTCTATTCTTCTCCAAGAATCTGTTTTAAGTCACCATAAATGAGAGGACAGTGGCCCTTTGGACTGACCCTGAAAGACCACACTTATGTGCTTATCTCCTCCACACTTGGTCCGTTGTTCTCCACTTCATGGTTTCACTCATCCTATCAACCTCTCTACCTGGCTTTTTAGTTCAACTATGTCTCTCTTCTTCCATCATTCAGCCTTTACAGGGAAAATTCAGGCAGTGTTCTCATATTCTTTACTGTGCTGATGTTGTCTTTTTCTATAATTCCTCAGAAGTAGTTCTACTTGTCTTCAAGTTCTAGGCCTCTAACTTAAACCAAACTTTCCAACTCTTATATTTTTATGGCAAATCTTGAAAATGTGGTGTTTTTTGTAAAATGTTAACTGCTGAAGTAATTTGAGAAACTCCATTCCATAATAAAACTATTCTCTTTCTCTCCTTTCATGGAAGGAAGCTCAAAACCACAAATCCTAGGCTTATAAAAAGAAGACAGTAAAAATAAACAAAATATAGATTATTCATTTTAAAATCAGTAATCCGAAAAAGGCTCAGGAGTTTGAAAACTTCAGGATGGCGAGACTCCCTAAACCTACCTTTCTTCAGCAGCCTTCCTTTGGAACAATTGTTTAATTAGATAAATTTGAGGGGAAAAGTATCATGTACTGTGGACAGGTACCATTTGTATGGTAAATCCTCTAACCTTTTCCAAGTGAAACTGAACAATTTGTCCTTTCATGGATTAAGAAGAATAAAGCTTTCTTCATGAGTTTAAATTTTTAACTCTGATTTCTAGAATTAAGTCTATATTTGTTTCTGTACTTAGCTCTACAGTTCTTTTCTGGCCTTTCAATCCTCACCCCTCTTGGCAATCACTGCACAGACCCTCTCACAGAAAGACTGGCTGATACCCAGCAACATCCACATCACCCTTCTACAACAACAAGCCACCTTAAAAACTTTCATAAAATCTGCAGGCCCTTGAACCTTTTTACTCTGACAGCAAGGAAAAAACGACTCACAGAAAATGGAGTGGTAACAGCAGTAAAAATCAGGGAAGAGGTCAAAGACAGAAGGATGTTGATTTTGGGATGTTTCAGAGAATATCCATAGTTAAATAATGAATGCATCGTGATATCAATAACGACAGTACTAAGGGAGCAAGTTGGATTAATACATGGAATTTGCACATTTAAAAGAGTAACTCATTAACAAGAAATCTTTTCTTACTTGCTGAATACAATATACTTGATTTAATATAATAGACTTGGTATACATCTGCGGACAGTACATGCTCCTTTTGGCATGATTCTCTAGTCTTGCCAGTCTTTCCACGAGATAACACATGCCATCTGCAGGAAATGTTCCTCTTTTCCCCCATCCTCCCATCTGTTATATATTTCTCTTTGATCTCCCCTCCCTCCAGACTTTATCCTCTGATCATTCCTAGACCTCAAACTCTAGCTGTACAACCATTATCACTTTCAGTCTCACTATATTTTTATTCAGCTTTTGCCTTGTGGTTTTACCACACTACTGATACTCATAGTCTGCACTAGTCTTAACTGAATCCTTTTTCATCTCTAATTCTAATCCATCTCTTTCTTTTCTCTTGAAATTTTGAGTGAGCTTCCTAAACTAATTTTAGGACTGCTGCTATCTGATTATATACTCTTTAATCAGGCAGATTGTCTGCATTATTGTCACAAAATCAGAAAAATGTAGGAAGGTTATTCTAGATCCTACCTATTCAAGGCAAGATCAGTTCTTTGTAATTTCTGAACAACTACTATGTAAGCTTTCTTATAAAGAAAACAAAGAGACAAAACTCAAAGAGTTTCCACATCCTCTCCACAAAACTCAGCTCCAGCGCTTTGCTATCTTTATATTGAAAAATCTAAGTCCCTTTATACTTAAAAAAGATCTTTGTAGTATCTGTCCTAAAGTTACCTAGCAGCCCTTAAAGTCCTTGTCTTCCTGAGCTTCTCTAGTGAACATGGAGAACAGCATGCTACCCTCTTCTTTTAGCAACCTTTTACATATTTGAGTATTCTTATCGTGTCCTTTTTATGTCTTCTTTTGTTGCAGACTAAACAATTTCAGATCTTTCAAGCTTAGCTTTAAGGCATGTTTCTAAAACTCTAATGACTTTACATCTTGTGGATTCTATCCAATTGTTTCACAACTTTTTTGAAAAGGCAAATGCAAACCTAGGTACAGAATTCTAAGACCTTAGCAGCAGTGAGGAAAGAGGAAATATGAGGGGTGGGGTTTTGCTTAGTTTAGTTTTTTTTTTTTTGTAAAATATACAAAGCTGCTATGTATTTCAAAAAGGGAAGGCACTTGGGTGGTTTTAGTGTGTTTTTTTTCCCCCTCAACGTGTAGGCTGATGGTCTCTCATAAACTTGAAAACTCATATGTGGAACTGTACCAAACCAGTCAGTCCCTGTTTCATTACTGGATTGCTCCTTAATTGTGTCAGCGTAGTACTTCATACTTGTCCTTATTGAATTGCATTTTATTTACTGGAAACCTTTCTCCATTTAAAAAAATAACTTCAAATTCCAACTTTTCTATTCCTTTGTCTTGCAGCCGGCTGCAGTTATAGTAAGAACAGTGATGGACTCAAAGGTATGTTTCTGTGGAAATGCCTGACAATTTCAGGTAACTATGAAGGACTGATGACTTTTTGGACAGCAGCATTCCAAGCAGTTATACAACATGAAATTTTGCCCAGGCTTTAATTTCACTGTTGGTTTATAAAAATATTAACAAAGACAGTATCAAAAGTATTAGTAATGTCAGTATATACTTACATGACAGCCACATCTTTTACTCAGTCTACAATCCCTATTAAATTATCATTAATCCCTATATAAATGAAATTGTTTGTGAGACACGGTATATTCTTAATGATAATGTCTGTTAAGTATTAATTTATGGTCTTCTGGAGGCTTATAAGGTGACTTCATTTTCACTCTACTGTGAACTGCACTTCTAGGTTACTTCTGACCGCTCATTAAGAGCGCCCTGAGGTGAAGCATATTGGGCCCAGACAAGTAGAAAATGTCTAAAAGTGATTCTTTCCCTTTAACTGGTTCCATTAAAATTCATTCCTCTTTCTTTAACACACTGCACCCCTTTTGTATGGGTCAGGATCCTGCAGGATCTGTACATTCACAGGGACACATCAGCTGGGATGAAGTTATTCAAAATTCCAGGCAGTTGTTCAACAGCAAAGCAGAGAGGAGCAAAATCCCATTTACATTTCTATGTTTCCCTCTAATTCACTATAGCCATTTATTAGAAGAATAAAGAGTTTCTGTGGCTCACGATCATTTCCATGAAGCTCTTGGTTCCATAAATTCAAACTGCACACACAAATCTATGAGCTGGAGCAGATGCAGTGTGGGTCTGGCAACATGTCTTGTCTGAAGAACCCACAAAAGTGTGGTTTAAATTGAAGGGAATTTCTCTTTCTTTCAGATAGCCCCACACATACAGAATTGATAGCAGTTGCTGTCACTGTATCTCTTTGGAGAGCTAACAGGAGCTAAGGAACACTAGAGCAGTATTTTTCCACTACTACAAAATTAAGTACCCTGCTAAGCAGTGACTTCACCTTAGGTCTGCCTTGTCCACCTAACACCTCTTAGCAGCTTGCTGAGCTTGCATGTTGCAGCTTCAGACCTCTTAACTCTCCCCAAAAGTCCCATCACACACTACTTGTGTTCTACTAATGGAACAGCCCAGAAGCCCCTATAGTAGGGTGAGCTGCAAAGCAGGGAACCTGCATATGACAATGAGATTTATATTTCTTGTCATCTTGCTTCTGGACAAAACTAAAGCTTCTAATACTCTATATAAGAAAACTGAACCTTCCAGAGAAGTTAGAGTATTTACCTTCCATACTAAAACACCAAAGTCAAGTCCCTGCTCTTGACCAAAAATGTCAGAGAATTGAATCTGAATCTTCTACATCTGTGGTGGGTGTACCACAAAAATCAGAAAAAAATATCAAAATTTTAGTTCCTGGATCTTACGGAGGGGAATTCTTCCCTCTTCAAACACACATTTTGACCAGATCTACCCTCGCCTCCTTATACACACACTCACACATCAAACAACTCTTTGAAACACAGGTTGTTACACCTTGTTCCCCTGGGTACATTTTGTTTTTATGAATCAGCATTTTTTTCCCCTAAACATCTGCTAAAATATACAGTTATTTTTTCACTGGGGATCTTATACTTAATGATAAAGTTTGAGATAAGATTCTCCCTTCTACAGCTAGAAAAACGTCTGTTAAGACTGTGATGATTAAAGAATATGATTTCTAGGCCTGTTCTGCTATTAACAGTCTCAATTTTCTCCATTTAAACATATCAACACAAACTGTTCTTTTGCCTAGAAATGGAGTGAAGAACAGAGCAGGCTGTGGCATTTCCTTCCAATCATTCTGTCTGTGTGCCAGAAGCTTACCTTTTTTCTCTTGCACCGAATGCAATGAGTTCAGAGTAGCTGTATATCATGTTCGAGAAGAACAAGCTTTTGTTTTTTTTTTAATTTGCTTTCATTATACTTCAAGAGTATTTGTTGAACACATTTTTGGACTCATTAACACTTCCAAAAATTATTTGCTGGCATCAGTTTGAGCACAACAGAGAGGAAAAATGCCCCCTTGCTTTTCAGCTACTGTTAGGGGTAAGGGAAAAGAGAAAGAAACTGTCCTTAAAAGTCTATTTCTGAGCACAGCTTGTCTGGCTTGTGAAGGCAGCCGAGAAAGTTCTCACTCTGTTTGAACTGATACGTTTGTGACAGCCTTATTTCTCCTCCCACCTCTTCCTTTCTTTTGCGTGTCCAGTCTGAAAACAAACTCACAGATGTCCTCTTGGATCAGCTTGTGAGACTTGCAATGTCAGGAGTGCAAACAGACTTTCGGTGCTTAGTTCAGGAAATGAGATGCAGACAATCTGATAAATAAACAGTGTCTATTACTCCAGTTTAAAGTGTGCTTTGGATTTCTTTTCGAAATACTTCTACAAGGAATTGACGATGAATATTTAACATGTGCTTCTAATTTAGAGACCTCAATGGCAAGGTCAGAGTGGTCTTTAATTTACACAGTTTGTATAGTGAAGTTAAAAAAGAAGTGAAGGTTTCTGAATTTTATCCATATTAAAGAAACAATAATAAGAAATTTGAATTACATTGAAATTCTCTCTGAAGAAACCTGTAAGACTCGTGAATACAGAGAGACGAATTAGAATAATAGAATTGAGAACAGTATGTGAATTAGAACTTTGTGACTTAAACCGAGAGACAGAGATTTCACCTGATATATAATTACCCAGTTTGGACTGGGACAAGGCAGAGTGGAAAACATACCTAAGCAATTAAGTATGCATCTGAATGGTCATGGGGTCATCAGTTTAGTTTTAGATATCATGCAAATGAGACTTCCTTTCCCAGCAGCATATAGATCCTTTATTGATTCTGTGTAGTGCCATGTGCCACTCTACTTCTCCGTCCTGGCTATGTGGACTACACAGCATGGAACAGAGCAGCATCCATGGCTCCAAAAACATATATATCGCCAGGCAGAACCAGGCACAGCTGAGGACCATAAACCTGGCCTGGTTGTACACCAGGGGATGTAAACAGGCAGGCACAATAGGACAATTAACTTCACAAAAATCCAACATGGACCTTTTTTTTTTGTAGAGCAAGGAAGGGAAGAAGAGGGTCTAGAATGCAGTAGGTGAGTTTTGGAGTTAATGCTGACATTTTCTTAAAGGCATGGTGACTATATGCTTCACTGTCATTTGGGACTTGAACAAAATCACAACTTAGCCCTCAAGTGAGCAGACAGATACCCATTGAGTCACCAGAAATGTATCCTGCATTGCTTTGGATTTGTCTTGAGGCACCTCCCTTCCAGTTATGCAGTAAGCATCATTTCCACCAGACGGAGGTGATTCAGAACCCATAAAATGGTAATTTTTCCAAGTGCCAGAGAACTAAATGAATTATCATTCAAGTAGCTTTTAGTGCCATACTTGAATTTTGAATGAGTTCAGATTCTAGTGAAAGTAGCACTGCACCATGAAACCTCTTATGCACTATTCCAAAGAGGAACACCCAATACTTGGTGTGACTTTCATTTTTTTCCTAGCCTTACTCACTGCATCACTCTCTTTTTTTTTGAATAATAAATTCAGAAAGAAAAAGAAATGGTTGCAGAGACTGAAGTATCCTCTATAGTACTTGGTTTATGTCTTATAATAAAGAGGACCCTGATCAGTACCTCTCAGAACATAATTAATACCTAGTCCTAACAGTTGCAATACTATACACATGCTTGTCTGAAAGAAACTATGCCACCAGTTTTATTTTGGATGTGAAACAACAGTCAGCAGAAAATACCTTTCAGAGTTTTTTTAAAATCTTGAATTAATGAGATGCAGACTGATAAGTCATTTATGAAAGATTCTGTAAAATTTCTTACATTCATCCTAGATTTCAAACTCTCCAGCTGAGGTTGTTGTATTTTCCTGTGCATATTCACCCTGTTTTCCTACATCCTGTCTGAAGTCTCCAAGTGTGACTACAGAAAGAAATAACTAATAGGAATACCAATACAACCATGAAAGATGCTGTAGTCTAACAGCAGTAACTCATAGGCTGCTACTTGTAATTTGAAGCATTTTCCCCAATCCCTGCCTTGTAACTGTCACCATAAATAATGAAAATATTCACATCACCTACACACAGAGCCCTTGTTTCTTTCTGATCCATGTTTCAGACCTAACACTTTTCATTTTTATGGTCTTCCATTTACTTAAAGAGTAAGTTTATATCAAAACACTGACATTTTTCAAAGTTTAGATATTGCTCTTTAAATAATTTACTAAATCTTACCTTTTCTAAAAGTGGCAAGGTGTGTTCTACAGCAACATTTCTCATCAGAGAGGACACGCAGTGTCTTTAGCTATCACACATATCCTTTTTTTTTCCGTCTTGCCATAAGTGAGGTGGCAGCTGTTTGGAGAATCCGGCCTTGGACCAACTCTGCCTCTACAACAGAGAGAACGACAAAAGACTAACTGTAGCAGGGTATTTTGGATTAGTCTTACTGCATTCAAGAGGTTATTAACAGAAGACAACATTATCATTTCCCCCTTCTTATGACCCTATGGCCAGATGCAGTTGGTCAGTAAATTGTCTATACTTAAACCTGGTTCATGGGATCCCGTCAGGAGAAAGCTCAAGGTAGTACCTTGCAGGATTGTGTAAGTTTCACCCCTTGCATGAAAAAGAGGGAAGGGGGAAGTCAAGGTTGGAGGTGTCATATGCGACAAGTAAGACTTGCCAAGTTCAGTAATGTCTCTGGATGAGCTGTGTCAGAGGTCTTTCTCTTGAACACAGATTAACTTTTCTGGAAGCCAGCTCGACTTAGATTGATTTGAAAGACTAGTTGCTCCCTCTGAGGAAATGTGTTTTGTTGATAAAGATGGCACGCATGGGCAAGGTTTACTCTGCGTGTTACAAAGACTGTGTGGGTGACCAGTTACGAGCTCGAGAGATGCTCTGTTCCACCTGACTGTGTTACTTTGTGATTAACAATAGACAAACCCCTGCCCCCAAACCTCAACGATGAAGGCTTTGGTAATACTTTCAATTACTGTTCTATAGAAACTACCAAAACTTTTGTTGAAATAAAGGATGAAGGAGAGCCCAATGGATCTCTTTTGGTTGTTGTAAAGTGTCTCATACAGCTTTCTGTGATGCTATGTATGAACGAGCGGCTACATGGGGTATGTTCAACCACGTGTCTCTGCTTCGTCACCAGCAAAAAAGGGATTCACATGCAGGTGCTGTTGTGTTTAATATTACAATAGGGGCCCAACCTCGATTACCCTTGGTGGCAGCGGTGACAAATGTCCTGACAGCAACAAAGACAAGCATGACGGAGGCCAGCAGCCTGACGGCCTTCTGTGCCCTGCCACTCGCAGAGGACACAACTACTTTCATGACACATATTCTCTTACACACATATATTCGGGGTTTTTTAGCCATCGTCGCGCACCCAGAGCTGCTGGCTCCTGCAGCCGGGCTCACCCCGGGCTCACCCTGGGCTCACCCCGGGCCTTCCTGCCCCCGGGGTTGCGACTTACCAGCC
>NW_008625644.1:1168-1529 GCF_000691845.1 Merops nubicus | reverse complement strand
CAGGACAAAAACGGAACGGTTCACCCTCCTGCTTCTCCCCCCTGACTCACCCACCAGTCCACAGCACCTTCTTGGAGCCGTGTCTAAAGTGGTCCCATGCAGTCCAAGAAGTTTGCGCTCAGACAGCATATTTTTATAGTCACCTGGCGGAGTTCGACCAATGAGAGTCATACTTTTATGATAACAATTTCTTACTTTTGATTTCTAGAAACGTCCAGAGTAGTTGTGTCCCAGCCCTTTGAGGAGAGGAGGGAGGGGAAAGTCCTCCAGTCATTATTGCAGGATCAGAAGGCAAAAGAAAAAAAGTTTCCTTTAAACACCTCCTCTGGACTCTAACCAAGTGTTCCGAGTAGCTGTCTGG
>NW_008625644.1:419-1028 GCF_000691845.1 Merops nubicus | reverse complement strand
CCATCCCTGCTGTCCCTCCCTGTCCATCGGAGGATGAGAAACAGGCAGGGGTTACCAGTGCCATTGCAGCGATGGCAGCTGGTGCTTTGGACAGTAGGGGCAAGGAATACCCATTCAATCCGGGGCCCATAGATCCCAAGAAGGAGCCATATTTATATCCACCGAACAGCAGGGTAGACGCGCATAATCGGTAATGAAAGCTATTGTTTTTTCACAATTCCTTTGCATCCCAATGATAAGCCAAAATTTGCCTTTACTGTGCCTGCAGTTAATGCTGCTGGAATGACACGAGTCAGGCTCTGCCCAGCTGGTTGAATTGGCTTTCCTGTTGCCATGGCTTTCCAGTGGTTTTCTCAGGTACCTCTAAATTTAGTTACTGATTCCGCTTATGTAGTGGATATGACCCAACACTTGGATTGTTCACTTTCGAAGGAAGTCAACAATGCAGCTTTGTTTTTGCTGTTGAAAACTTTGTGGCATGCAATTCAGGCTCGAGTTCATCCATATTATGTTCTGCACGTGCGAAGTCACACCAATTTACCAGGTTTCATAACAGAAGGTAACGGCAGGGGGGAAAGGTTTGGCAACCCCCCGTGGGGTGGGGCCACG
>NW_008625644.1:0-365 GCF_000691845.1 Merops nubicus | reverse complement strand
CATGTTCAGTTAATGCCAACTGAGGCTCACGACATTGTCAGCACTTGTGCTGATTGTCACGGATTCACTGCACCCTTACCAGCAGGGGTAAACCCCAGAGGCCTAAAAGCCTTGCGGCTTGGGCAAACAGATGTCACTCATATTGCTGAATTCGGCCGACTCAGGTATGTGCACGTGTCTATTGACACTTTCTCCTCAGCCACGGGGGCATCTGCTCATATTGGAGAAAAGGGTCATGATGTTATTACCCATTGGAGGCTGGCTTTTGCGATATTAGGCACACCTTCTTCTGTAAAAACTGATAATGGTCCTGCCTAAGTCTCACAGAAGACGCAGCTGTTTTTACACCTATGGGGCGTGTCACA
>NW_008625643.1:0-372 GCF_000691845.1 Merops nubicus | reverse complement strand
AGTTGACAGCGCAGCAACTTCTGCAGAACAAAGGCTTGGCAGGAAACCACAAGTAGGTGTCACCCTGGATACACAACAGCTCGTGGACAGTGTCATTTAACCTATCGATGTACGGGTCTAGCACGTGGCTATGCAGTGTTAACCAATCCGAGTGCTGAGAGCTATGCATGATCAGTTACTGAGTGTATAAATACAGGAGCTTGTGTGCATTAAAGCAGAACATTGATGAACCTTCTGTGAAGTCTGTCTTTGATTCCGGTGCTCCCCGCAACAGATCCCGACCCATGTGTTCTTGAACCAAGTTCCAGAATGCATCTCTTGTACCCAGTTGCCCTCTGTGGTTGTGTCCAGCCTGGGACTTTTCCCCAGGGC
>NW_008625642.1:426-1207 GCF_000691845.1 Merops nubicus | reverse complement strand
GGGTTGGGGTGATTTGGGGTTGATTTGGGGTGATTTGGGGTTGATTTGGGGTTGGGTGGGTTGGGAGTTGGGTTTTTTTGGGGTTTTCTCCCCCCTTTTTATCCCCCTACCCCACCCCAGTCCTGCCAGGGAGGGGTTGTGGGGTCTCTGTTTGATGGAGAGGTGGGAGAAGGGGGCACATGCCCCCCAACCACCCCCCTCACAGCCTTTCCCTGAGGTCAGAGGTGGGGGCAGGGGGAAAATGGGTCCCAAAAATGTGTTTTAGCTGTCGCTGGACCTCCAGGCTCCTCCAGCCCTGCTGGCCACCAAGCCCTGCAGAGGTGGAAGGAGCTTGGTAGGACCACGCTCACCAGGTCTGGTGGCATGAAGCGAGGAGGAAAAGGAGCAGGGTCCTCCCAAACTCCTCCAGGATGGGAGGATTTGGGTTTAGGTTGGATGGGAGGAGGAATTTCTCGATGGGCAGAGTGCTGGGGGATTGGCCAAGGCAGGGGTGGGGTCACCATCTCTGGAGGAGTTCAAAAAAACCCTCTGAGCTCTTGGGGGAAGCTCCAAACTCTGCTTTAAAAAAGTGGGAGCAGCATCTCTGTGGGGATGGCAGGAGACAAGATTCCTGGTCCTGTGTCCCAGCATCTCAGATTCCCAGCGTGGTGGGGTGGGAAGGGACCTCTGGAGATCATCTCCTCCAACCTCCCTGCTCCAGCAGCTCACCCAGGGTCACACCCAGGGGGGTTTGGGGTCTCTCCACAGCCTCTCTGGGTGGCTCCTCCCAGCTCAAGCACCG
>NW_008625642.1:0-234 GCF_000691845.1 Merops nubicus | reverse complement strand
CCCCTTCATCTCCAGCAGCTCCTCGTCTCTCTGGAACTGGGGAGCCCAGAACTGGCCCCATCTCCCCAGAGGGCAGAGCAGAGGGGCAGGAGCACCCCCTGTTACCCTTCTTACCTTTCCAAGACCCACCCTCTCCAAACCCACCCCCCTGATCCTCCCCGAGCCAACACCTCCCTCCTAGGCCACCGAGAGCCACCCCACCAGCTCTTTGCCTTATTTCCCCTTTCTCAACCC
>NW_008625641.1:12316-14006 GCF_000691845.1 Merops nubicus | reverse complement strand
TATATATATATATATGTAAGACCTGGTATGTATATTTGTTTGTTTAAAACAGAGCCATCAGTTTCCAAGAGTGGAAATATAACCTGGGCACTGCAAGTGTGGATTCAGTGTATTTCTTCCAACACAATTATCTGCAAATGCAGAGACCTGTTACAGTAAAAAAAGCAGCCATGTAATGTTTTAGGAGCCTAGTAGGTTAAAGTATATTTCTGATTAATTTGTCACTTAAGCAGCCCTGACTGTTCACTGTGAATTGGGGATTTAATAGCAGCTCCCAGCTGAAATGAATGGTGTTTGCTTGGCTGAGCATCTTAGTGAGCTTTGAAAATTTTAAATGTGGATGTATCCCTGATGGCCTTTTGGGATCCGCAAGGAACATACCCAACTGTCCTTGCAAGGCATCCCTGCTCAGGGGAAGGCAGACAGGTGATGGCACCTGGTGATCAAAGATGCCAAAGTCATCAGTGAGCTCTACAGATACCACTTTGGGAGCTCATTCACAGATATAGCCTGGAGCAGATTGCAAGTCAGTGCCATCTGTGTAATCTCAGAGATGTAAGCAAAGCTGAAGCCAGCGAGATGAGAACATCTAGCTTTTCTAATACATCACAGCCTTAACCACAATATGGAAGTTTGTGTGAGTCTGTCCTTGCCAGATTGTCAACCTCAAGTGACAGCTGTCCAAGCAAAGGCTTGCAGCACTGTCTGACGTGCTGCAAAGAGTCCCATACCTCTGCATCCACCTTCAGGAGCCAACAAACAGGCAGGAGCCCAAAACCCAGACTTCTTTCTAAAAAAACAAAATAAAAATCCCAGCAGATCCAGAACCTCAATATCCAAGCACAGACTTATGGTAGAACTGGGGGAGAGGGAGGGGAAAAAAGGGAACTGATGGCATCATTCTCCCCACCTCCACGTCCAGCTGCAGGTAGCAGTCCTCACTCGGCTCGCACTTGCCATTCAGCAGCAGCACTGTTGGACTGAAGTCTTCCCTACCATCCCAGTTCAGCAGTGCCAGGAGGAAGTGGTCCTGCTGGTGAGTTGTCTCAGAAGAAGCACTGGGGCCCTTGCCTTGCTATTTGCTGTGCACTACCTCGGATAGGCCACAATAAACTTAAACTGAGCAGTCTTTCCCCTAAAACACTTACTGGAGGGATCACCAGAATGATCTCTCTCCAGAAGAAAACCAGCACATTAATGGCTTGGTCTGGTGTGTGGCTGTTCAGAAGTGTGTTTGAAAGAGTTCTGGTAAAACCCCCGATCACCATGTTTTGCTGACAGGAGGTACTGAGTCAGAGAGAAGCTAGGACTTGGCCTGTGTTGCACCCTGATAAAGCCAAGGTTGGAACTCAGAGCTCTCCCTCCAAGATCCAGACCTGTGCTTCACCCACTGAAGACCCTCTGGGCACTGAAGAGCTGGTTACACTGAAAACATCTGCAGTTTTTAATTATTTTTTTTCTCCCTGAAAAAAAACAGCAGTGCACAGGGTCCACAGTGGCCTCCTAAAACAGCTCTGTAGGGTGAGTGCTGTAGCTGATAGTACATGCATTTTGATCCCATGTCCCTCTTTGTTTCCTCAGCCTCCTTGGATTCTGGATGGTGAAGGAGCTGAGAGAAGGAACTTTACACAGCCCAGAACTGCGTAAAAATATCTGTTCAAGCCTGCAGTGAGAGCATCTGGGCTAGGCA
>NW_008625641.1:0-12285 GCF_000691845.1 Merops nubicus | reverse complement strand
ATTCCTGACAGCAAGTGTACACTGTAGAGTGCCACAAGGAGAAGAGCAGCCAAGATTACCCCAAGTGATGTCTCACTGCCATAGCACAGCACCACACAAAAACCTTACTCACTTCATGCTGTCTGTGTTGTGCCTGAGCATCTCTGTGATGAGCTTCATCGGGCAACATAAGCATGTGCAGAGCTACCAGTTGCCCCTGGTACACCTCCAGTACCCATCCTCACATACAGGCTCACCTGCAGCTAAGTATCTTCATTCGTCACAGCCAGACTCTATGGCTTGTTCTGGGAGGGCAGGCATAAGTCCAAGCACAGCATATGCTTGGGTGGTTTACTCTGTGGTGAGGACAAAGGCAGCCCTTGGAGCACATCTAGTCTTTTTCAAGAGGGGAAGAATTCACCCTGCAGTTCATGAGGAAAAAACATCTCAGCTGATGCACAAAAGAGGAGTGCAACTCCTTAAGTCTTACTAAAGCCCTGGGCAAAGGGATCACCAGTGACATAGCCATAGGAAGTACAGGAAGGCTGTTGGGTTGCTCAGTGAACTTGGATTATTTCTACACTTACCCTGACTTTCAAATCATTGGTGTCCCTGGGGCTCCGATGTTCCCTAATGCTTACAACGATTTGGTTGTAAAGCACAAAACCCTTTTTTTCTTTCAAATTGTTGAGCTGCAACCTCTTACAAATAACTAGTTCTTTCACAAAAGTGTTGCAATGGAGAAGCATTTTCTACACTCATTTTCATCAGCACATGCCTATCAATGTTTTTTTCAAGTCATTCTCTGAGAAAACTTGATGCTGAGAAAATAAGACCATATTTCTTTGCTGTTTACACTGATGGCACTGACCTTTCATGGAGGGGCAGCAGTTTAATTCGAGGAGCACTTTGCTTTTATGGGACAATAGGTCAGGATGTCACACAACACTCTTCCTCTGCAGCCCATGACAACAACTGGGTAGGAGGAGATAACTCTGCCCGCCAGTCCTCCAAATGGTTAGATGGCAAGTGTGAGTCTTTCTCAGCCTTTGAGCAGTTTGAAAGAGAAATTTCAGCCTTTTCATTCTGCCCATAGTGAATGTAAAGGGTTGCACACCAAGCAGTGCTCTTCTGGACAAGGAGCTGCTGAAGCAAACGGGTACCATGGTTAGGATGACCCAGGGTGGCTTTAGACGTCCTGCACCCTGGGTTGTGTGGTCTGTGCACATTGCAGGCTCTTGGCAGTACACCAAGACAAGGGTTCCCCGTTCTGCTGGGGAAGTGCCTGAGGCAGTCGTTGGTCGTGGGGCAGCTGTGGGGTGCTTGCTGGCATGTTCAAAGTGCTTCAGCTTGGGCTGAAAGGCTGGCTGCAGCCTCAGCCCTCAATCCCAGGCCCTGTTTGTGGAAGCCTGGTTTGGGCTGCGTTTTGGAGCCCCTGCTAGGCTGGTAGCATTTCTCGAGACAGGGAAGTGCTCACTAATCATCTAGTCCACTCCTCAGGCTGTTGGGTGCCTAACTGTTGGAGTTTGGTAGGGATGGCTTTGGCAGGAGTGATGTTTCTTGTTACCCGGAAGGCAGAGGAAGCTTTTCCTCACTAAGTGCATGTTTTGGCCTGAGCTGTGGCTGGGCAGGCCTCCAGCACATGGCCAGAAAATGTAGAGTTGGCAGACTGTTGCTAGGCCCATGCTCCACTGAGTGGGGTGGAAGTGGCCACCTCTGACAGGCTAAAGCCCA
Source organism: Merops nubicus (assembly GCF_000691845.1). Classification (NCBI taxonomy): domain Eukaryota; kingdom Metazoa; phylum Chordata; class Aves; order Coraciiformes; family Meropidae; genus Merops; species Merops nubicus. The sequence continues at coordinate 10,572 of NW_008625641.1, read as the reverse complement.
CCTGGAGCTGTGCAGCCTAGTGGCCACACTACAAGGGAGGTAATAACTTGCCCTGGCAGCTGGAGGAAGAGTGGGCAGCACTTTGCAGAAGAAAAGCAAGCATTGCAGTCTGGATTTCACTCTGTTTTCTCTCCTTCAGCTGCAGCAGTGCCATCCCGAGCAAGGGAAATGCAAACTGGTGCAGAAACAAAGGGCAATTTGCTTTCCCTTTAACCTTTACAGCAGTGACTGGAAGCTAATTCACTCCCTGTGCTGAGCTCATGAGTGTGAGACTACAGCAGCATGGTCGCATGCCCAATGGCTTCATTAGCTCTTAAAGTAGATTCCAGGCAAAGTGACTTTTGTGATCTGCACAGGTGTGAAGCACAGTGCTGCTGCAAGCTGTTTTGATGCCCACCCTTCCTGCTCCCTCCATGCTTTCACTTCACCCTGAGGAGGATGGTTGGACCTGTTCCACAATTTCATACATCAGAGACACTGAGAGGGAAGATCATCCAGTATGACAACAGGGATGCTCCCAGCTTTGTGTCCACAGTCATACGCCAGGCCACCTAAAAAGAAGGCTTCATCTAAATCAGTGGGGAGAGAGAAATAACTTTGGGAGTGCGGACTTCTCCCACCAGTCTTAGAATCATAGAATCATAGAATCATAGAATCATAGGGGTTGGAAGGGAACTCGAAAGATCATCTAGTCCAACCCCTCTGCCAGAGCAGGATCACCTACAGTACGTAGTCTTAGAGGGTGACTGCAGAGTCTTAGAGACTTCTCGACTGTGCCTTGTCTCTCCCCACTGGCTGCAGAGGGACACCAGGCAACCGCTTCAGAAAACCCCTCCTGAGAGCCTGAGCTTGCACCCTTGTTTCCTGGTCCATATGTTTTAGGACTGTCCTTCTCCCTCCTCTGGCTGAAGAGCACATGGCTCTCCTACTCTTCCTCGGTGGCTGCTCAAAGACTTCAAAGACTCACGTTGGATGGCTGCTTGAAAAATCACCCAGCTGAGTGCAAGAACGGAAGGTGCAAGGGTAGCAGGAAGGAGGGGGAAGGACAGTGGCACAGGAAAGCAGCAGCAGAGTAATTCTCCACAGAAATATTACTTGTGTTAAGTTGGTGTGCAGACACAAGGCACAGCTGTTGCCTGGAATTAGGGAGACTGAGATTTGGTAGCAGTCTCCAGTCGTGACCCTTGAGTGGGGTATTTTACAACCTTTTATTGTGTTACAATCTTGGTAAGGATGTCTGAACTTTATTCCAGGGGAATGTGTTCAAAAGGCAGACAGTTTAATCTCAAACACTTTTTAAATTTTAAGCTAAACACTGTCAGTTCAAATATGCTACTAAGAAAAATTTTGAGTGAGTCCTCAAGGCGTTAATATACCAGTGCAAATGAAACAAGTAGTATCAGGCAGATTTTATCTGGGTCTAGAGATTGCACTTGCAGTAAGTAGCAGATTGGATAACATTATCTACAGTTAAAGAACAGCTTCACTAGAAAGTAAACAAACCCCCAATAAAATAAGCAAGTGCTAGAGTGACACAGTTTGACCTTAATTGTAAAGTTAGGATTTTAGAGGCTGAGCATTTTTGATCAGCTCCATTAGAGCTGCTGCTTTTAATATTTTTTTTTTTTTTAAAAGCAACTAAGTTGTTCTGGCTGACCAAGCACCTGATGTGGATGGCTTATATACAGCCACGGGTATTTTATTTAAAAGCATGTGTATAAAGCCTCCATGTATTAAAATAAAAGTTGAAGAGAAACCAGAAGGTCCCTGAATAAGGGAGGGCCTGGCCAAGCAGGGGGTTGTGTTTTGGGGAAGACAGATCTAGGAACATCTCTCAGGGATGCTCTTGTTCTTTTTTACAGTGGGCTGACACAGCCTCAGTGATAACTGGTGCCTTCAGCTTTTTTTGTCAGACCCCAGCTTGCCTGTGCTCTGTACTTTGCTATGGTGCATCTCAGTGCAAAGAAACAGCCTGAAACCTCCATTTATCACATCATGAGCAGGGAGCAGAAAGTGCTCAGGAGTGAATGTGACAGCTGAGCAGTTTCCCACATGGATGGAGCAACAGCACTTTTGAGCAGCATCCCTGCAGTCCTCCCTGCCCCTGACTGCAGCACCTCTGCAGGGGTGAGGAACCATCCTGCCTTCCTGCCTCACTGCTTTCCCCACTTCATCTGCCCTGCTCAATTCAGATTTTATTAAGATTTCTCAATAAAGATTTTTTTCCCTTATAAAACCTCTTTGCCTAAATTAAGGATGGTGCTGCATGAAAAAGGCGAGAAAAAAGGAATCTTATAGAGAAATGGGGACCCAATGCAGAACACAGAAGTCAAGAGCAAATCTGCTGCCAAACATTTCTTGGTACCGGCCAAGTTCTTGCAAACTCTGACAAAATAAGCACATGCCAGCCTGAGTATGGTTTGGTTTGTGAAAGGGTGAAGAGCTCTGATTCTGCACATGTTCATGTGTGTGAGCAACATCTTGCATCTGTGGAGTGCTGATGAAATTACCTACAATTGTAGAATGCCTTTAATGTGTAGGAACTGGACTTCTTTATTTATAGCCAGATTGCCTGTGTTATCTGCTGGGAAATCTCCATGCATCAGTTTCTCCCTGCTCTCTCAGGAAAGGCTGCATAGCTGCTCAGGCAATCTCTGCTGGCTTTCCCACAGCTCTTTACTCTGCTTTCATGTGCTAACGTACTGTGGGGGATCCTGACAAGCCAAGGGGTGAAGTTGGCTTTCTTCAAATTCCTCGTCTGAGTTAAAATGAGCATGCAGACCCTCACATGGCACAGGCACCAGCCTTCTGTGGCAGGAGGATGGAGAGCTTGGTGTTAGGCTAAGGAGGTGTCCACAGCATGACAAAGGTGGTGGGCACGAGGTTAGAGGTACTCAGTCTTGGTGAGACTAGTGTCACTTATGTGCAAAACAGAAAGCCTGAAAATGGCATGACTGGGCTCTGCTGTGGTTTTTATGTGGACAAACAGAGACATTGCAGGTCTCCTAAGAGGTCCATGGTGATAGAAAATGCCTTTGAGGCATGATTCAGCAGCCTGATAACCCATAACCTCAAGTGCCCATGGGAGCCTGCGGTGACTGGGCACAAGGGGCATCTCTCAGGCATTGCTGCCAGCCCTGGGGCTGGGATGATTCCCTCCTGGCTGTAGCCATCCATCAAAGCTGTGTGCTAGATGGAACACATCCCAGTCTGGGCACCGTGGGGGACCTTGCTCTTGGTTCTCCTTCCTGGTGGGGCACCGATGTGCTGCAGGGAGGGACGTTGTTGATGCTCTGTCCCTCTTCACACTTCTTGCTGCTCATTTTGTGACTGGATTTTTGTATTTATTTTTTCAAGATAACTCTTTCATTCACCCTCTGTTGCAGACAACTGGAAGCTGTGTGTTTTGTTGCTGTGGGCAGAGCTTGGCACTCCCGTGGTGCCAACCCCAGCCATTCAAGTTTGGATGCAAGTCAAGTCCTATACCTGGGTCCACCCCAGATGTTTAGATTGAGTCCTAGTATTTGGTCTAAGTGGTTGGATTAAATGATTAAATTAGTGGATAATTTAATTGGTGTGCTAAATCTTTATAGGAACAAGTCATGCACAGCTTTATCGTGTAATACTTTTATAGCAAGTTTAGTGCTCCTAAAAGCAGTTATGTTATTTCCATGACTCTGTAATAAAATTTCTGTTCCCTGTAGCTATTAGAGGGCAAAATATTCAGAATTTCTTCCAGGCTGATCTCTGAGTTTGTGTACTACAGCAAGTTGTTGTAAGGGGTGGATTTACTAGGAAGCCTGCTGGCTGGGTGACATGAGTATCTGGTATGACCTGAGCATCTGGGGATGAACAAACAAGCATAGAGTCCTGGGACTGGAAAAATTTTTGTGTCCTACCTTTGGTGAAGGATAAAGCATCTGGGTAAATATATCTTCATATCTTTCTGAGGTGAAAGAAAAAAACCACAACTTTGAAACATCTTTCCAGTAGGAGGATGACAATTTCTGATGTAGCCTCCTTTTCCTCCTCTGCCAGCAGCTTCATTTAGATGACTGCCCCTGTGATATCTTTCTGTTCTAATGATCAGGCACTTAGAGGCTAAGTAGTGCAAATTTTAGGTTTCTAATGTATCCAGAAATGTACTAGAATATTACCCTTTTTAATGCTCTATCTCAGGTAGAAGTGGAGAAAACATGAAATTAATTCTTAAACTCTAATTTTATGTCTTAACATAGTCCAGATGGACCATCCATCTCTGACCACATTATGTAAAATGCTTAGGTCTGTCAGGACAGCTCCTGTCCCCACACCCTGTCAGTTCTCATGGGCTTCAGAAATACATTAAACTGAGTGTTTCACCAATATTTGTGACAGATGCACATCTACGCATAGAACTCCATGTGAGTGTGTGAGTGATGCCACTCACTGGTTCATAAAACTCTGCTAAGGTCACTTCTCCAGTTATGTCTTACCCCTGGCAATCTTCAGCTGCTCCTCTCTTGTTATGCAGAATTAGTGAAGCTCAGTCCTTTTTCTGTACATTGTTTTCACGGCTGTAACTAGTTCATGGATGCATTTTTTTTCATAAGGGTTTGTTTCTTACATCCACAGGAGAGCCTAGTGAGACTGTGTGAGATCAAGTACATATTTAATTGTTCAAAACCCTTAATTTGAAGAGCACCATGTAGTCCTACATATTTATCTTCACCCTAGGCTCCATCCTAACATTTTACCCAAGCGATGTCCTTAAGAAAACACTGCCCTCGAGGCAGGGATATAAGCAACTCAGTTTGTTTGATCTGCAAATCCTAAGTGTTTTGTGCAAGGAGATGTTATGTGCAAAGCACTTTTTTTTTAAGAGATGATGTATATTCTCTCATTGCTTATCGATACATTAATGTTATACTCAGAATTGAAACAATATGGCTTTCTTCAAAAATACAGAGGAGCCATTAGCAATTATGTGAGTGTTTTATAGTTCTCTCCCATTTATTTCCAGCATTAGGCATGAACACTGCTCAGAAATCCGCATATCTTCATGCCCTATTATGACATGGTGCCAAAGTGTCAACATTTCTGGAAATTAAGAGAACAAGAAAGTCTTGAGAGATGCTTACTTCTTGTGTGCTTGCCTTGCTTAGAGAATTAGATGGGTTATTTGTAGCAAGGGCCAAATCTTCCCTCCACAGCTCTCTGCTTCAGTGGGAGTCTTGCCTGGGGAAGGGCTTCTGAGTTTTTCTGGTCAGAAGGAAGTTATTCCTTTTATTGGATCAGAGAAGCATGCAATTCTGTGTGCTGCAATTAAATATCCCTCTCACTGTGCAAGAGACAAACCATCACTTCAGATTAGTTCTCTTTTAGATGTTTTTCCCTTTGCCATTAGAGTAATTTAACCTTATCCCTGCCTGAGAATCCTGATTTGCTCTGTGCCAGGGAGGCAGATATGTGTGTGCTTACTGAATACGTGTCATATGCTCTCCTGCCACAGAGCATTAGTGAGCAATGCTTTTACACAGACTGCAGGCCCCGTTCTGCTAGCAAAAGGCAAAACGTGTGCATGTAGGAGGAGGGAAAAGATATATGAATTATGAACATTTTTATCTCTGAAATGTGGTTTTACAGCTGTCAGAGTACATGGAATGTTTGCAGTCTATTATTGCCATATACAAAGTGGTTCCATAGCCTGAGGAAGAGCAGTCTTGAGCTGCAGAAAAAGCACCCACGTTTGTAGCCATGCCCTTTCTACACCAGCACTGTGCTTCACAGAGCATAGAAATTTCAGAGGATGGGTAGAAGGGGATGAACGCAGCTTCCCAGCAAGTTGTGGAAACAAGGTGAATGGTGCCAGTCATGTTAACTAGGCCCAAACTTAGACTCGAGAAAAATTTCTGGATGTATCACTCTGTATTTTGGAGGCCTTCTAAAGACCAGACACTGGTTCATTAAGCTTGTTGTGGATCCTGACATTCACAAAATCTGGTTTCCCCTTGTCTGACATGCACATGAGGGTGAGATTAGAAAATGAGATCCATTTCAAAACACAGAAATTTTTTTGTCCAGGTAGTTATTATCAAATATCTTGAAAAAATTTGGGGTAGTGTCATCAGCTGATCATCTACTGACACCCCTACATGCAAGGTCCTATTTTTGTATTTTATTTTAGATTTCAAACTCACAGTTCCTGTTGTGATGGTTTGTTATGAACTAAAGGTTGTTTTATCTGTGACTTAGACTCGAAAACAATCTTTCTGTTTTGAGAACCCCTCTTTGTTCCACTGATTTTCCCATTTTGAGGCAGAATGATCTTATTACAGCTGGAGCTGATGGTCACCTTTTGCACAAGAGAACACCTTCTGCACAAGAGAAAGAAGAAACCATCTGGAAGTATAACTGCTGTAATTCAGCAAGTGCTAACCTCACATGGCACATGTTGACAGTTCCTGACCACTTGAGGGTCAAGGAATCAATTGCTACAGAGAATTGTTGACAATCTAAGCTAATGAATAAATTTAGGGTCATGATCCTTTCAACTGCGCTACTCGGGGAATGAATTTTACTGAATGCATAATTTTCTTAGCTTCACTGAAGAAGTGACATAGAAATTGGATTGCCATCCATCACCATAAGAGAAGAGAAATACATGCTACATAAACCCACAATCATTGATGTCAAAGAGACCTAGAAAAGTTTCACCCCAACCTCTCAGTAGGTTTCTGGTAAAAGAAAATATGAAACAAAAGAGTAGCTAATGACAGTATTAGCCTTAGAAAATTGTTCCTGCCAAGCACCAAATTTTCATTTTAGTAGTGAATCTGACTCAAACCCCATCCTATCTACACACAAAAGATCCTCCCTTGAGGCAAATTATGCTTCAACCTATGCAGCATGCAAGGCTGTCAGGGAGATCCAGTGACACAGCTTTCCATCTTGCAGCTAGCCCAGCTGCCTTGCATTGGGCATGTGGCAACTTGAGCTGGGCTTTGTAGTACACACGTTCCCATCTGTCCTAGGCTGTCTAACTCACATGTAACTAAGCCATGTTGTAAAGCAGAAGTCTTCCATCTGTGGTCAAGATATTTCTGTGAACCTGTGAACTGCTTCATAGAGGATCTGTCAAAGCAGCTAAGCCAGCCTACTGCTGATATGCTTACATTCAATTTACAAGACTCCGAAGTCTCCCACCTGAAAACATTTAAGGATCCACAAATCAAACTTGAAAACTTTCATTCTAAAGAAATTACCATCTTTATTCCCTTGTACTCTCTTAGTCATCTTCAGTAGCCTGCTCAGCAATGCCACCTGCTACTTATTTTTTTTAGCCTAGGATGACATGAGGTCAGACTGAAAGTGTGGTGCACACATTACACACCAGGATCACAGCAAGAGGCAAAAATGGACAAAAAAGATGTTTGTCAGTGCAAAAATAAATGACACATCTACCTGGATGCAGAGAATCCAGGTAAATCAAATCAATCTTTTCCCCAAACAGTCTTGAAATCTGTCAAGATGGAATGCATGCAATAAATATAAAATCAAATGCTTGCTGTCTTCCTAGTGCATCTGCCTGTGTTTCTGCAATTCAAAGTTAGCATCCAAACTACAGAAATTTGTTTTTGGTTCTCCAGTGCTATGATTGCTAGTGTTCTTCACATTCCTTTACAATAACTAGTTGAAAACCATGTATCTGGGGCCTTCTAACAAAGCCTCTAGGTATATTATTGTAGGCTGCAATGCTTTTGTTATAACACATCCTTTCAAACTGATTTCCACTGTTGAATGTTTTCCTTACAGAGTGTAGGTTTGCTTGTTTTTCTGGGAGATGATATTTCCATCTCTTGACAATAATTGCCAGGCATTATTAGGCAGCTGCAGTGTCTGGCTTTAGAAGCCACTGACTTCTGGGGTGGAGATGCATTCTGTTTTATATATGGGTACCTAAGTATGCATATGTGCATATTTCCACAGTGTGAGGATGTGGTTTGATGATTTGCTAAAATTCAAACATGTCTGGTACTTGGTGAAAACCACCTTGAACCTACAATACAAACTGCCAGTTGTGTATAAACTCTGCCAGTTTCAAATGTGTTTAAAGGATTTTGATGGATTAACTTTCTGTCAGTGTCTGTAGACTTTGTAATGGATCAGTATTGCCTGCCCAAATACAAACATCCACAGTTACTGCAGCAACTTTTGCTGATCTTTCTTGCTCCTGCTCATTGCCACCCAGGGCCATGCCCTCCAGTTGTTGCAGGTTTTGAGCCCTGTGGTTCCACTTTCTCTTTGCTCTTTGCCTCCGCTGGGCTTTTGTTAGCTATGGCTGCCTGCACTGGACCTTGCCTTGCAGCTGATGTCTGCCACCTGCTTTCCTTGGTTGCCTTCCCTTGAGTGAGACCTCCTGTCTTGTGTCAGATTTCTGCATCACTGAAAAACTCAGAATTTTCCAAGGTACCTGGTGCAGCAGCACCTCATTGCCAATGCAACCCATCCCACGCCATATATACAAGGGTCTATCTTCCTCATCCAGCTTTGCCCAGTGGAGTCCAGATGGGCAGAGACAGAGGCATTACTATTAGTCCTGCCAGGGCTCTGGGTAGGAAGGCTTTTTGGCAGCAAGATGTCACTTTCTGACTGCTTCCTGCAGAGATATATCAACAGTGGATGTGAGAGAATGGCAGAGAGAAAAGACCATCTCTCCTTAGAGGACTTACAAGAGGGTTGAGGTTGTCAGTGGCCAGTCTGTCATCGAGGCATGGAAAGCTTGCCTGTACCACAGCAAACCTGACTGCAGCCTGAAAGGTGGGGAGAGGCCATGTCCTGAGTACAGCGATGGCTCAGAAACAGTCAGTCCATGGGATTCCCCAAAAAGGGAAATCCAGGGATAAGGACCAGAGACATGAGGGCAAGAAGGTCCTTGAGGAGAATGGTTGGGGTATCTCTGTAGTTCTTGTATGTCCACAGGAAGGTCCTAAAATTGAGGACAGAGCTACCAGCCCAGGAAAGAGGCTCATTTCCCATGTTTTCTACACCATCTTTTGAACGTTTTGTTTCAAGTGCAGCATAGCACTGATACCTATGCTACTTCTTCAGCTGCTTCTGTCTACACAGCTTCTGATCTCTGACCAGAGCCAGGAAGCTTTTCTGCCTGAAAACATTTGTGCCTGTACCTCTTTACCTGTCTGGAGGGTTTGCCCAGACCTATTCCAGCTGCTGATCCCAAACATCTCCTGGGAAAGTCTACCTGTCCCTTTAGCTTCAGGTTCCTGGGAAGTGCAGCTGCTGCCTGGTCCTAGAGATATTCCTTTGGCTGGTGTTGCAAGAGGCACACAGCAGCAATTAAAAAACCAGAATGCAGACATATGTGTGTATGTGTGTGTACACATACAGGCACTGCAACAGTGATGACGTGACCAGAACAATGCTTTGATGAAGTGAAACGAGCCTGGACCTCCACTTAGCACTTCCTGATCCTCACCAATCATTCATCTAGCCTCGACTTGTGTCTCACAAGGCACACAGTTCCACTGCAGCTCAGCATGGTGCTGCATTGCCCCTGCACCAGCCCTGAGATGGACACGTTTCCCTGCTGAGGTCTCCTCCTGCCCAGCTCTCCAGAGTCTTGCTCCCAGGAGACACAGTCTGGAGATCAGCCTCTGCCTGTGCCTGGGAACCAGACTGCCCCAAAGCATCCAGAGGCAGCTGGGGTGTTGCCCCTCTCTGTCTCTCATACATGCCCAGGTGGTGAATCGGAGGCATAGTGCAGTGAGACCTTTGTAGAAAGACAGTTGCCCATCAGAGCTCGCTCAGGCAGCAGGGAGATGCTAGCAGTAGGCATCTTAAAATAGGCCAGGGGAGGGACACAGCTGGATTCCATTTCTTTGCTTCCATTTTCTTGTTTGAGAAGAATAGAAACCTGTGGTTGAAACCAGACAGCAAGGTCCAGGTGTGCACCTCACCCTGGAGGCTGGCTGTTCTGTGGTGGCTCCAGCCATGTTTTTTAGACCATGTCTAGAAAATAATAATGCAGTACCAAGTCTGCCATAGACCATATCTTGGAGTCACAGAGGCGAGATAATGGAAGAACCACTGTAAGGTAACCAGAAGGATTTCTAGTCCTAGCTGCTGAATAGTCTTCCTCCCTTCTCTCCCATTGCTCTCTGTTCCCCATGTTTTCCAGGTGCAAAGTTCTTTGGTTTTTTTTTTTTATTCCTTGCTTCACACTCTCTTTTCAGTAAACCATTGTAATCTCTGCTTGTACTTAAACAGTGTTGAGATGATTATTCATGATGGTGGGTTATCAAGGATTACAGAAAACCTGGAACAAAAGAAGGTGCATCTGAACATAGCAAGAAATGCAGGATATGCAGAAAGACTGTTACTACTTCATTCTAGTTTTTGCTCACTTCAGTTATAATGAGCAGCCCCACTGAACGTCCTATAAAGTCATTAGCCAGGACTTCCCCAAACCTCTGAGACAGCTGGTCCCACCTGCCAAAATCACATCAGTTGTCTTCTCTTCCTGGTGTCACAGGTATTGTTCAGGAGTATCATTTGGTGAAGGGGATCCAGGTA
>NW_008625640.1:5810-9865 GCF_000691845.1 Merops nubicus | reverse complement strand
GGGGGGGCCCGAGCTGGGTGCGAAGGGAGTCCCCCAGGGACCAGGGAGAGAGGCAGGGGTGTAAAAGGGGCGCACAGGGGGTGTAAAAGGGTGTCCCGCAGACTGGGGAGGGGGTTGTGGAGGCTTTGCAGATAATGCAGCCAGAGCCTGGCAGCCAAAGGCTGAGAAGAGGCACAGGACCAGTGCTCACAGACTGGTTTGGGTGGGAAGAACCTTTAAAGCCCACCTAGAGCAACCCCCCTGCCCTGAGCAGGGACATCCCCAACCAGAGCAAGGTGCTCAGAGCCCCGGCCAACCTCCCCTGGGATGGCTCCAGGGATGGGGCAGTGACCACCTCTCTGGGCAGCCTGGGCCAGGGGCTCACCACCCTCAGTGTCAAACATTTCTCCCTTCTCTCTAGCCTAAATCTCCCTCTTTTAGTTTAAAACCACCACCCGTTGTCCTGTCTCAACAGACCCTGCTCAAAAGCCTGTCCCCAGCTTTCTGATAAGCCCCTTTCAGCACTGAAAGACGCCACTAAGGTCTCCCCAGAGCTGAACAAGCCAAACTGTCTCAGCCTGGCTCCCAGCAGAGAGAGGTTCCAGCTCTCAGACCATTTTTTGTGCCCTTCTTGGGACCAGCTCCAACAGGTCCCTGTCTCTCTTGTGCTGAGGACTCCAGAGCTGGGCACAGCACTGCAGGGGAGGATGAGGAGCAAAGCCCCCGGGTGTCTCACACCAGGAGAGCTGTGGGGACAGCGGGGGCAGAGGTACAGCTAGCCAAGACACACACACACAGACACAGGTTGCTGCAAGGCACCACAATACGCCCAGGACTCTGGAAAAAAAATAGGTATTGAAAGCAAAATCAGAGAGAGGAGAGGCCTGGGCAAGCACAGCCTGTCCGTGCTGGCCACAGGACCACACTTTGCCCTCCTGGGCATGCTGTGAGGGAGCAGCATGCTGCACAGCAGGAGCTGGGAGGGAAACGTCTGCAGGCTGCTGAGGAGCTCCCACGCAAAGGCTTTTTACGGACGTTTTCTGGTTAATTCTGCAGCACCTTCCCGTGTGGTCCTTCTGCCCCTGTGGTAAATCTTTGTTTTGAGATATTAAAAGAATGCAATTATTTCCCAAAGCAGCCAAAACAAAAGCTCTTGCCCAGCTCTGGCATGTGTGAGGACACACCGTATTGATTGAAGAAAGAGATAGCTCCAGCATTACTCATCCCCACACTCAGACCTGGATTTTCCCACCACTTCCAGCAGCGTGAGGCAGAGCAGGGGCTGGTGAGTGTCTGGGAGGGATGATTTAATCCAGCACCGGCCCCTCTTTGTGTCCCCGAGCACAGAGGTGATGCAGGATGGAGCTGTGCCACAGCCCAGCACCCACTCTCAGCCTATCATGGCCATGCTGGGTCTCTATGTCAGGATGAGACCCAGGAGGGTGTCACAGTCCCCTGGCTGGTCCTGCAGTCTGGGTATCAGAATTGGAAAATGACCTTTTGAGGATGTTTGCCTCGCTGTAACAACAGGCACCAGAGGCCAGGTCGTGGAGACAGCTTCACATCAAACTCCTGCTCGCCCGTGGCTGTGATCTAGCTCAGTGCTGGAAGGACTCCATCCTAAACACCATTTCAATGCAGTTAGGGCACACAAGCATCTTGCACTGCCACTCTCCCTGATTTTTATTGCCAGTGGCCATTTGGCACCTCTGCTCCTCTCAAGGCATCAGGGATGAACAACTTGCAGCCTCAGACCCGTCCCGCATCCTTTCCATCCTCTCCCCAGGCTGAACCCAGGGGCAAATCTCTCCCCGGTTTAAAATCAGTCCCCTCCCACCAGTCTGCCCGAAGAAGACACTGCTGAGGCAGTTGGAGGCATGAATTATTTACTGCACAGTAACAGGAGCCACGGTTCAATCTGCGAGTGGCCAGCAGAGCTCACAGGGAAGATAAACAAGGCGTAGATGAGATTAACTAAACTGCTGTAATTTCAATGTCAAAGTAAACAGATAGGATCCTGTTCAGGCACAGCCCAGAGATTGCAGAAGAGCTGAAGGGGGAAGGTGCAAACCTACCTTATTGTGATAAACAGGAGCAATTTCACTTGCCTAAGATGAAAGTGTCTGGATCTCCAGGACACTGTGAGCCCACAGAAATGTCACCAGCAGCCATGGGATCCCTCCTGGTCTAACCCCCTGCTCCTAGAAAGCACTTGAGCACACACTTGAACGTGTTTAATACTCCCCTTGATTTATAAGGCTGCTTTCCAGAGGCTTTCCCTGTGATGAAAGGAAGCGGAGTCTTGGGAAGCTTCTCTCTGTTTTTACCAGATAAATTCTTTTCTGTCATTTTCTGTGCTGGCTGATTCTAGCCTCAGGTATGCTTTTGTTCTAGACTGGCTCAGGAAGCCTATTTTCATGGAAATGTCAAGGGACACAGATCTAAGTCCACTGGAATCCACTGATAAGGATCCTCCATTGTAACAGTATTGCTGCGGCTTTCTCGGCAGTGGGGAAATCCACTAAAATTCCCCCTGCCCGCCCCAGCTGCAGCCTCAGAAATCCAAAAGAGGGTTTCTCCAGCGGCAGCTCTTTTATACCACAGGCCCCGGTGCAGGGCAGCTAAAACCAACATGAAAGTCAGCAAGGAATTTGGCTGGGTGTCAGGCAAACCTGCTCAAAGCCAGTCTCATCAGCTCCGTGCTTCGTCCTAACGGAAGCTCTGGTTACTTGCAGGCTCCTGACTTGTATTTATTTACTTCTTGTTTTTCAATAAATGCTACAGGGTTACTTCGGTGCTAAAAACATCCACGTTGTGGTCAAAACCTTCAGCTCTCTGCCTTTGGACTTGCAGCCAACAAGCTCTGTTCCCTTCTGCTTGTGGACTGGTAAAGGAATAAACTTTCCCCAGAAGATGTGCTTAAAGCAGGGAGCCCTCCAAGAGGGAAAGGAAGAGCTCCACTAGGCATTAAAATGCCAAAAGACAACAAAACATTTAATGATCACCTCCCCTTAGTGGTCTTCCAAACATTCCTCACCTGCTGCTGGGTGGTGCTCAGGCAGGTGTGAAACCCATTCCTCCTCTGAAAACACTGAGGAAACTGCCTTCGCTCTGATCCTCCCCATTGGGTGCCCCATCCATCAGTAAAAGAAGGGAAACACATTAGCAGCAGGAGGAATCGTTTGAAAAGCAATTTATGGCCTATCCTTTCTAATGATTGCAGCAGAGCCCACCTCTGCATCCCACTTCCACCCCAGCTGGGGGTTACACCAGCCTGCAGCCCCCCTCCATCCATCCAGCTGCCCAGGACATACATCTGCCCTGGGTAAAGCCCAGCTCATATTTTCCCAGCTTGATAACTACTCAGTGGGCAGGTTTTGTGCCCCAGCTAGTCATTTGTAAGGATTGTTTTGCAAAATCCTGATAACATTTGCACTGCAGTGCTCGTCACCCCACGTCCTGCCATCCCCCTTATCGCTGCCAGCGTGGGCAGGGGCATGGCAGGGAGAGCAGAAAGGAGCTTGCTGCTGCATAGAGGTATGGAGATAAGGGATGTACCACAGCCAAGGATGGATTCTGACTGGAGAAGGCAGAAATATTGCCTCGTTAAGCAGGACAGAGTAGAAAAAAGCATCTCTCTTTGGGTGGCTCCGCATGTAGAAACATAAGTGGTGAAGCACAGCAAGAGAAAAAGAGCAAAGCAAAACTGTGACCCCAGCTTGCACGGGGTGTGGGCACGGCCACAGGGTTGGGATCCTTCCCCCTGCAGCTCAGCCAGCCACAGCAGGTCCCAGGACCTCATCTCCCAGCTGCTGGTATGGACCAAACCACCCCCAGGGCAGTGACACCACCTCCTTTAATTGCTGGGCTCATGAGCTGGATTTCGGTCCAAACCCAATGAACTCAGGAAAGAGCCACTTTGATGTACAAACCTATCTTTGGACTTGTAATCATCATGTTACCAGGTAATAACCTGATGACTGTCATTCTGTGGTATTGACCTTAGAAATTGCTAGAGATAGATGTGAGAGATGAGTTTGAATTACTCTTTAATCTAGACATTTCTTGAATAAAAG
>NW_008625640.1:5231-5704 GCF_000691845.1 Merops nubicus | reverse complement strand
AAAGGCTGAGCAGGGTCCCACACACAATTTTGCCCTTTTCTGCCAAGTTTGGAGCAGTTCTCTGGGCTTTGCTCTCCTCTCATGTACACCAATGGCTCAGGCTAACACACAGTTCATGGGAGTTTGGTGCACAGGCAACCAGGTTACCCATACCAAGGAGAGAGAATTTATAACATATGTAATACAGAATAAGTTATGTTATTTTTTATATATGTATAATAAAATACTTTATTATATATATTATTCTTCCACTAGACCACCTCATTCCAGGTCCCCCTACAAATCTAACAAGCCAGGACACCCTGTGATACTCCCCCAGGCGCTGGAACATCCCGGTGGGGAAGGTTACAGCCTGTGGAGCTGCAGAAATACTGAGGCATTTATTAAATAAATAAGCAAACCTCCCCAAAACAAAAGCTGGAGCTTTTCTTCTCCGAGCAGGAAGCGTCCCTACGGCGGGGGCGGGGCGCGGC
>NW_008625640.1:4624-4883 GCF_000691845.1 Merops nubicus | reverse complement strand
CAGCACGGACCCCAAAGGGCAGCACAGACCCCAAGGAGCATCCTCCGCCCCAGCCAGGACCAGCCAGGGCTGTGCATGTTCTGGACCCGTGGCACAGGAGTGGTTTCTGCTCCACAAAGAGCTGGGAGAGGTGGTTCTAAGGAAGTTTCCTGTTTCTGCAGCCCGAGCCTGCTGGGGGACAACGAGGAGCGCTGGTTTTTGGCAGCCACGGGCAGGAGCAGCCCCCAGCCTGGCTCTCAGTGCACAGGACTTGGAGCAG
>NW_008625640.1:886-4537 GCF_000691845.1 Merops nubicus | reverse complement strand
TGGGTCTCAGATAAGGGTGCACAGAGCACAGGCTGCAGCGCTGGGAGGGCTGGTGGGGGCAAGGCTCCTGTGACACCTGGGGTGGCTGGGTCAAAAGGAGCAGCTCAAAGCTTTTTGCAGCTCCCCAGGGACAGGAGGAACTGGCTGACATATCTGTTGAAGATCAGGAAGGAAGAATGCCAGAATACCCTGTTCAAAGCACTCGGTGTACTGAAATGTGATCCTGTTCCAATGCAAGTCTCTCTGAGACCTAATATATATATTATTTAAAAAAAAAAAAAGCTATTGCAGACAATTGGCCATCCATTCCCAACATTACTGGCACCCATTCTTCAAGGCAGGTGAAATTCAGGGTGTATTTTGAGAAGAAAGCTGGGTTCACAGTCAGTTATTTTATACTTGCTTGCCTTCTTTGACAAGATTCCCTTTGCACCACCATCCACAATTTGAAAGCCAGGCTCAGGAGACACACTTTGACATCACCAGGTTTTCTGTGCTGAGGTCTAAGCGTGCCCCTTGAATCCACATCTGCCCTGGCATCTAAGTTGTCTTTGATGTCAGCCAACAGACACCAGTAATCCTCACGCTGTGAGCCGAGGTGGACAGCTGACTGAATTCCTTTTCCCTGAAGAACAAACACCAGAGTTTGTTTTCAGCTGGCCTGGGGAAGCCCTGCCCAAAGTACCAGCAGCTAGCCGAGGCCACCAGCTCTCTTCTGTGTGAGCAGGACCTACCCCAGGCACAGCAGCAGCTTCTCTGGAAGGCAGCAAGGAGGAACGACCCGACCCAGGATGGTGCAATAGGACCTGCTGCATCATCTGCCACCTACTGAGCTGGGGCAAGGTGTGAATTCAAGCAAAGCACCTCCTGGAGATCTCTGGAAGCAGCTCTGGGGCTCAGACAGCAGTGCCAGCAGAGTCACCCCACAGACATCTCCTCCACTGAGCAGAATTCAGCCCTGTCACAGCTCCTGCAAGGTGCCTGGACTCTGAGGCGATGCCTCTTCCTGGGAATGAAGTGCTGGAGGAGATGCCTAACAGCTTTTTTTCACACCAAATTATTTGCTGAATCCTTTTGCTATTAGCCAGCATTAGCACAACCCAAAATGACATTTTGGAGCCAGCCTGCCACGCTGCCAGCACAGCCCCTGCCCGCCTGCAACCCCAGGCACATCAGCAGCTTCTCTGGAAGGCAGCAGGGAGGAACGACCTGACCCAGGATGGTGCAATAGGACCTGCTGCATCATCTGCCACCTACTGAGCTGGGGCAAGGTGTGAATTCAAGCAAAGCACCTCCTGGAGATCTCTGGAAGCAGCTCTGGGGCTCAGACAGCAGTGCCAGCAGAGTCACCCCACAGACATCTCCTCCACTGAGCAGAATTCAGCCCTGTCACAGCTCCTGCAAGATGCCTGGACTCCAAGGCGATGCCTGTTCCTGGGAATGAAGTGCTGGAGGAGATGCCTAACAGCTTTTTTCACACCAAATTATTTGCTGAATCCTTTTGCTATTAGCCAGGATCCCTGCACAACCCAAAATGGCATTTTTGGAGCCAGCCTGCCACGCTGCCAGCACAGCCCCTGCCCGCCTGCAGCAGGATGCCTGCTGGGAGGTGCTGGTCCAGCCTGGGCTCAGCCCAGGGATGCCATCTGCCGTCCAGAGCACTGGGAGGACAACTGGAGCCCGTCCAGCACCTCTCAGCCCAAACAAAAACAGTGCTGCTGAAAAGCAAACAACCCTCCACCCCAAATCAGGGCGCGTCTGCTTCGCCTCCCTGCTCCCCAGCCTTGGCTCAGGCCGCAGCCCCATCACCTGCAGGGCAGGCACAGACAACAGCAGATGATCTCCTGCAGCCTCTTCCTCCC
This sequence comes from Merops nubicus, assembly GCF_000691845.1. Lineage (NCBI taxonomy): Eukaryota > Metazoa > Chordata > Aves > Coraciiformes > Meropidae > Merops > Merops nubicus. The sequence continues at coordinate 2,675 of NW_008625640.1, read as the reverse complement.
CACAGCAGCAGGAACAACCCCAGAGCACCCGGGTTCGAGGTGCAGTTTTGAGAACCATCAATGGAAAGACTTAATCCTCCAGCTCCTGCCTCCCAGATGCTACCATGGAGGTAATGGGCAAACTTGGAGCATTTTCCCTGCTCTCAACCCACTAGAAGAGCTTTCCCAGGAGTTGAGAGGAGCCCAGGAAGGGCTGCTGGTTCTCAGAGGAGGCTGGGTGGCTGGCAGGAAGGTGGATGTTGCTGGAGTCCCACAGTATCTCCCTTCCAGGCTTTGAAGAGCCTAGAAGTGACTTTAGATAACCTGGTGCTGCCTCACAGCTCGCTGCTGATTGCTGGGCACCCATTGTCCCCATGAGAGAGGTACCCTTGGTCCAGAGGAGATCTGTGGAGGAGCTGCCAGAAGTCCAGCAGTAGTGATGAAGCCCAGGAAGGGTTTGGGGTCAGGGATGGCATTGACTGAGCCATTTTTGGGGTGTGGTGTAAGTGCTGTGGGTGGGATATATGCCTACGCTGCAATCAGGTTGCTTTTGCTTAGGGGAATTCACACTGGTGGACACTCAAAGAGCCCCTTCCAGGGCTGTTATGTGCTCCATGGTTTGAATTATAAGTTCATCTTCCTTGGCCTCTTGCAGCAATCTTATTAAATCTCTTATTCTGTGAGTGATTAGCAGAGATTCTCCAGTCCCACCCTGGGCTGCTCTGCCATGGGAGCACGGGCTGCAATCCCAGCCAGCAGAACAGCTCAAAAGCATGCTTAAAAATTCAAAACCTTTTCTTCAGCAGGTTCCTTCAGCGAGGGTCAGGCACCAGTAGAGCCCAGGAGGTCCCATCAGGGACCAGACTCAACCCCAGCCACCAAAATCTAGAGGAGAGGGGATGCACTGAGGTGTGGGCTCTCACGAGTAGAGCCCAGCACAGGGACAGGTCAGACCTACCCTCTAATCCAAGCTTTTGCCACCACATCATTACAGGTAAGACTCTTCCCACCTTCCTGCTGCCTGGTGACCTCGCTGTGTTTGCTCAGCTCGTTCTGATCTGCTGGTAAAAAGCAAACAACCTTATTACCAGGGAAAGTGCTTTGGTTCTTCAGGTACAGAGGTCTCTGAGTGGGATCTGGAAGTTCAGTGCAGTGGAGACGTGCTGGAAGTGTCTGAAGTCTCAGCAGCTGCCTTTCCTGGCAGATTTTGGGGAGAAGCCAGCACACAGAGCAGAATGTGGCTGCAGAGCGTGCTGGGGGCTGCAGCAAGAGCTCACAGCTTCTTAGGAAGCTCCCCCAGCCCCTGAAATAGGGATAGACATGGAAACCAACTTCTGGGAATGCTGCTCGGGGTGGGAACTACACCTGGAACAGTCCAAAGGGCTTGTAGGCTTCAAGCTCTGGTAAAAATTTGGCTCTGCATAGCACCAGCATGGGAAAGCACCCCCAGGCAGGAGCACCCAGCACCACAGAGCGACCTGGTGCTGGCTGGGGGGGACAGTGGCTCTGGGGACACACGTACCAGGGATGCTCTTTGGTGACCAGAGCTTGGGTTTCACTACAAAGGCAGCTGGCCCAGATCTGCTTCTTTCTCTCCCTCTCTGAATGCTCAGCACATCCCCAGCTTTGATTGCTGACGTCTCCCCCCCAGTCCCCGACATCTCTTCATTAAATCCTAGAGCAGGTTTATTCCCATGCTGCTGCTTTGTCTGTCGCTCTCTTCAGCCTTTCTGGAAGGAGAAAGCAAAGGCTCAGCCTCCAGCTGTGCCCCAGCCAGACAAAGGGAGCGGATCCCTCCTCCCCTGGCTCC
>NW_008625640.1:0-848 GCF_000691845.1 Merops nubicus | reverse complement strand
AAAGCCAGCGCAGCAGCACCCAGCCCTGAGCCTCGACCAGGCTGAGGGCTTGGGGCTAATGAGACTGCAAGAGCAGAGGAGCATCGGGCTGTGCAGTGTGTGGGAAAGGTTCCTTAAGGACAAAGGAAAACACTTCATAACAGGGAGAGACTCTGGGCTGTGCAGAGGCAGCTGAAATGGGGATCTGCTCTGCCGGGAGACACGGGGTTTGTTCTGGAAGAGTAGAAGGCTTCCTCTTTGCCTCCAAGCCTCCTCCATCCTCCTCCAGCTTTTACAATTCAAAGAGATGTTTTGTGAGCCTTCTGGGGTCAGGAGGCAGCACACGCAGAGAGGGGTGCCCCGAGCACCTTCCCTCAGCTCTGCTAGACCCAGCAGACCTTTAATCACCCAGGGATGCTCTTAGACAGAAGTGCCTGCCCCCAGCGCCCTGCTTGCGGGTCCCTGCAGCCTCACCTCGGCTGATTAAAGCCTTCCTTGACTGCACTATGTCAAGATTATCTCATCTGGGCTCCGTGCTTCTCACCAGGGGCCTGAAGCACAACCCAGCACCGTTGGAGGCTCCAGCACCCCAGCCAGAGCTGCAGAGCTGAATCAGGGGGAGAGCTCCCTTCTGCAGCCCAAGATCTGCATTTTTACAGCCCTCCAAATCATGGTGTCTAAAGGGACATCAGGACCACAGATGGATGGGGGCACGACAAGGGGGATGGGGGCACGACAAGGGGGATGGGGGCACGACACTGTTTGCAGCAGAGCCCAGCAAGTGAGATGTAAATAATTTGCAAGCAGGTTGTAGCTGCGGAGTTGGCGCCTTTCCCCTTCCACCCGAGCTTCGAGACCGGAGAGAAGGG